>NC_055977.1:24077848-24080348 GCF_018492685.1 Alosa sapidissima
ATGGAAAACTGTCAATGTCTATGTACAGCATCGGTCATCCATCGGGTTTACAGTCTCACTGTATGACTTTATTATACTTTATTAGACAGATTAGACTGTGTCTGTGTGTCTGTCACATTCACATTCAAACCAGTTGTTCTGTTCCTATCTGCTAATCACCTGCACTCAGACAGTCACCTTCACAGCACCAAATCTTCTGTGTGTGTGTGTGTGTGTGTGTGTATGTGGTGTATGTGTGTGTGTCGCTGGGAGGAGCAGGTGTACTGCTGGGAGGAGGAGGTCTAGACAGCGCCAGTGAGCACCCAGGGGGCAGTAGCCATGGCGACTGACTGGCTGGCTGGCTGGGTTTGGCGCCACTACTGCCACTCACCTGCCCACTGCTGTGCCATGTGCGCCCAGCCGAGGCATTATTAGCGACCCAATCCTCCTATTAGCCCCAATCTCGACTGTTCCCTTGGCACATGGCAGTAGGCTGGAAGTTAGCAGTGCCTGGGAGAGGATCAAGGAGACGTTGGAGAGTGTTTTTGGCATCCTGAATGCACTCTGAATGTCCATTGAAACGATGAGAAGAGGAGCCACCGTGATGCAACAGGACATGACTTAGCCAATTGTGCCAGAACTCAAGGGAGATGGGAAAGGGGAAGACTATATCAGGCAACGTCAGAGGAGAAGGACTCCTTTGACTGTTACCTAACTCCAGAATATAATTAAAGGCAGAAGGCATAGCGCATCCTTGAATGAATGCTAAATGATCCATTATCAATGAATGCTTTTCTTTGTCTTTGTGTCCCATGCACACAGTAATAAGACCTAAGGGCTCAGCCTCCCTGGACAATGGGCTCAGATAAAACAGTCTTCTTGTCTACTTCTCAAGCTGTTTGACGTTCAGTTGACTTTGAATGATGAAATGGCTGTAATGAAATGATGCAAGTGTTCATTCCATTTTACATGATCAAACGCTGTTTGTTCAAAAGGACAGGGGCGCAGGGAGGCTAATGTTTTCCAACTTGAGCCAAAGAGCAGAGCATCTCACCTCAGTGGTACATTAACCTTTTATGAGATCAACAGAGAAATGCCCAGCACCTCCCAATCAAGCTGAAGTGGTTTGATCGCCGCTGAATTGATCTGCCACAAGAGCCGTCCGAACTAATCACACACACCAAGCCTAAGCCTTAAACTCAATTACTGTAAAAGGCTGCAGAAACATCCTGTTCCCTTTGACCAGTGAGGGCAGCACTTGGGGGGGAAAAAAGCTTTCTGCTCTGTAACCACGTAGGGCTCTAAGGATTAACTGACCAGATCACAGCAGAAAGAGTGATTATTTAGCCTGGCATAGATGAAAAGAAGGTGGATGGTTGAGAGAGAGAGGAGTTAGTGTTGCTGACGCTCTTTTGAAGTTATCCTGGCATGCCCTGGCCTTGTTACAAGGCAAGAATCCCCCACCTCTTCCCAAGAGTGTCTTCCTGTTCTCAGAAAGCTCCCCCTTCACCCCCGCCCGCCTGATATCAGACCACTCACTTCCTGTGTCTTTGATGGGCATGTCGTGTTGCAGGGGACACCGACCTGAAACTCCACAGTTCCCTGTCTCATCGCATCTGTGTCACAATTACCGCCCGTCTGATGGAACCATGTTCACCACGGTGATGCCAGGAGTCAAGCAAACTCTATGTTCCGGAACTGGGCGGTGTATCCTGGCAACCACTGCTAGTTGTGCAGGGCGCATGAGGGCGACCAGGGAAACAGCACCTGAGGAGATCTAAGAACATTCAGGAAATCTGCAGCCCCTGTCCTGTGGTTTAAAGCATCAGTTGCTGACCCTTCGTGAGACATTTAACAATGTTGATACATTCAACTTGTCTTTAGTGGTTAGGGCCTTGATTGCGGCTTACTGCGAGAGGAAATAGCAGCTGGTTTGAATCTCAGAGAAAGCTGACTATTCTATTATATTATCTGAAAGTAAACTTTCAGGTGGTTTTTACTGCTTGTACTCAAAAAATATGTTTTTATCCCCAATCACCAGTGAGGCTGGTGTAGACTAGATAACAATTCTCTCACTTTCAACCACATGCC
Organism: Alosa sapidissima; assembly: GCF_018492685.1. Classification (NCBI taxonomy): domain Eukaryota; kingdom Metazoa; phylum Chordata; class Actinopteri; order Clupeiformes; family Clupeidae; genus Alosa; species Alosa sapidissima. The sequence continues at coordinate 24,079,919 of NC_055977.1, forward strand.
GGATGTTTTTAGTTCTCCTTCTCCATGTTTGTCTGTTCGGTATCCAAGCAACAAAGCAAAATATAGACCACAATATTTTTAGGGTAGAGTCCAGTCATAATGTTAGATACAAAGATACAGTATAAGCAACATGTGTATTATGCAACATAGTTTTTGACAATGTCATTGAAGCTTTTCCTTTATGAAATAATTTAATAGATTTTCCTGGGTACCACATAAGAAGAGTAAACATAGCAAAAGATATTGGACCTTTAAGTAAAGATTGATCTCAGAGAAATAATTATTCACATAAATAAAACATTACTTCCTAAACATATGACAAACACTTGGCTGCCTAGGATACGTTTCCCAGAGGTGGAAAAACACAGAAACTTCATGTGCTGTGGTCTTGGCATGTTTACACCCGCCTGGTTCCTGTTTGCTTTGCATT
>NC_055977.1:24082848-24162848 GCF_018492685.1 Alosa sapidissima
TGCAACAGGCACTGCTCTACAGAGGGCAAGGAAATTGAAAGCGATTTGTTTGTTTTGAACTGGCAACTGGATGTTTAGAAACACGCACAAAAGCTGATCAGACTACTGCTTTGGTGACCTTTTAGGATCTCAGTAGACTGCAGCTGACCATACATTTCATCTGAAAGGGCAGGTGAAAAGGATTACTGGTCTGCGTCACTTTCGCCTTATTCTCAGATTACAAGGTTTAAACTACTCCGGGTCGGTTTCATAACATTTACTCAATTTCAAGATTGCAGCTCAGTCTGAAAGGCACAAAATCCCTGTTTCATGGTATGTCTGATCCAGAATGCATTGCAGAATAATCTGCCATCGGTAGATTAAGATCAACATTTCCTGTTAACGTTCAGTTTATGTAATGCAATTTACATCTGTATTCATCTGCATCTTTATTCTGCACTCAACGAATGTAACCACAAAAAAGTTTGCATTCACATAACACAGGTTGCATGTTCATTGCATATACATAGACAAATACACACACTGGCATACATCACATCATCTAAGAAGTGGCATATGCATGATGCATGTCTGTTTTTCAACTGTTGTACATTGTTGGTTATCTTGTTTATCATTATTATTCAGAAGGGAGAGTGTTGTTGTTGTACCCCAAAACACAAACAACAAAACAAACAAACAAACAAACACACACACACACACACACACACACACCTGTATACTCTCCGTTCTGTCTGAAACCCCATTAGGTAGAAAACACAGATGCCACAAAGTTTCTCTCTCCAGCAGTAATTAAGTGTCGGACTGGTACATCATGCTCATGCTGCCATTGTGTTCCCAGAGCCTGACCTATAGGCCACCCAGCAGGCTAGATGATACTCTTGAAAGTATGAATGTAATTTGGAAATGTGCCAGCTGAGTTTTCCCTATCATAACTTTCACTTCTTGAGAAACAGGTTTGCTTGAACTCTGATTATGATATGAAAAGTCACTGGTGCAGTTTTGTGTATTCAGAAGTCAGGAGAGGATCATAGCTGGGTCTTTAAGAAAGACAAGGAAATCAAGAAGCCATTTCTCTGAAGATCTATCTGTGATATTGAATTACTTGTCCTGCTCAGGGAAATGTTTCAGTTCCCTATTACAAGAGAGTTCAGATGTTTCAGGTTGACTGATTTACGCAAATAAATATGTTTTTGTGGTTTCAGCTTTCTTAAAACAGCAGAAACATCAATAAACATGATATGGAGCTCAGATATGTTGTCAGACATATTTATTATGACAAGAGCAAATCACAAACTGTTGTGTACCTGTAGAATATATAATTTTCTGGTATTTGACATATGCACAAATAATGCAAATTTTCGCAATTTTCCATCACTTGGATTCTCATGGATTTTATGTTAAATGGTAAGGTTTAATAAACTTGAACTGAATACAACAAAAATAATTTCTGCTGCAATTATAGTCCTGGGTTGGGTGAAAATTTCAGAGATTGCTTCGACTACAAATGGAGTCTAAATGTGGTGTGAAAGATGCAAATTCTTTGAGAGGTCAACCACTGTGTGAAAGCAAGCAGGGCCAGCTGCACCCCTGCATTCCTCAACCCCAGGGTGTCATGCTCGATCACTATCACCTCCAGTCAGGTTAGGTGGAGTGAGGAGTGTCCACACACGCACACACACACAATCACATGCACACACTCACGCATACGCATATGCACACACACGCACGCACACACATACACACAATCACATGCACACACTCACGCATACGCATATGCACACACACGCATGCACGCACACACATAAACACACACACACACACAATCACATGCACACACACACTCATGCACACACGCACGCACGCACACACACACACACGCATACACCCGCATACGCACGCACACACATGCACACACAAACGTACACACTCATACACACACACACGCACACATACACACACACACACAATCACATGCACACACTCACGCATATGCATATGCACACACACGCATGCACGCACACACATAAACACACACACACACACAATCACATGCACACACACACTCATGCACACACGCACACACACACGCACGCACGCACACACACACACACGCATACACCCGCATACGCACGCACACACACACACACATGCACACACGTACACACTCATACACACACACACGCACACAATCACACACATACACACACACACACAGTCACACACGCATGTACACACACATACATACACACACACACACAGACACACGCACTCACAATCACACGCACACACACACACACCCAAACATACACCTGTCACATTACTGCCCCCGGCCATCTCTCCTCCCTACACTCCCTTCTGAACGTGATGTCCTCCAGCTCCTGCTCTGTACTCTGCTGCTCTGCTCAGCTGATGGGGAGGGAGCCGCCCTCCAAGCCGCATACACAAAGGCGTCATTCACCCCCTCCCTGGACGACAGGAGTCTTATGCAACTGCCCCTCCGCCCTGCCCTCAGCCAACACTCCGAGGTCAAGCGCTGGGTGCACTCGTGTTCTTGGTGCACCTCACAAGTCCTAGAGGGCACGAGGGAAGGCTGCAACCAGGGGTGCCCGGACTGGAGTATATTCTGGACTGTGCTGAGCTGCTGAACTGCTGTGCTTTAATTTGTTGTGCACATTCTTTTTCTACTGTGTATGAATCACCTGACTATTCTTTACTGTTAGTTGGAATTCTGAGTTCTTGGAAGTCATTCATTACTGCATGTGACTTCTCAGTGGATCCATGCATCCTCGTCCTGATTCCTCACACTTTGACTCTATTACACTGAAGTGCTTTGTAACAGCATGCGTTTGGATGCAATGGATCCCTTCCCAATTCCTCATGCCCTTCCTCTGTTACACTGATGTGCATTATTGCTTAGTAACGGCATTTGAACAACACTCTGCCCTCTCCTACCTGGAACCCCATCAGGTGGATTACTGCTCTTAAGAACCAGTAGTGTGATTGCCGTCATCAGGCCAAATCCCCTGAGGTACACACGGGCTGTTGACACTGAGCCTAACCTTCAACCCTCAGCCCAGAGCGGCTGGCTCTGGATTGGACCTGGCTCTGATTTGGCCCTTACCTGGCCCAGGACAGGGTTGGACTGGTTCCAAGTGTCAACCCATTTCTGGTAGGATAGAAGGGGCTAAACTGGAGAAGAAAAGGCTAGTTTGTTTATTTACACGGCACGATTCATGCTCATACACAAGGACACTAAATATATTGTTAAACAAAATACAATGTTACAAAGGAAGAGAGGATTAGGTCAGCAAAACAAAACAGAATATCAATTACAGGAATAAGAATAACAGGAATAACAAACAGAAAAAAAACAAAACAAATAAATAAAAAGCAACACTTCTGTAAACAACAGAAGCACCTGCTAGAGTGAAGTGCTTACAATCCCCAGACATGGGTGCACACATCCTGATAATATGTGCTGCATGAGTCTATATCTGCACTATAAATCACTTACGATGAAACATGATAACAATATTTCTCAACACGACACACACACATATACTCTATTCTTAGTTTGGCTCAAAGTGTCTGTTAAATAGTCAACAAATGGCATTGAATATGGTATTGACGGATAATAAATAACATGAGTAAATGTCAGGGTGAGATCATAGTGAAAAGTAATCAGGATCCAGCTCACAAAATGTGCATATTATTAAATCTATGATTCAGAGATCAGTCTGTCTGTAGGGCAATGAGTCAAAAAGACATGGAAGTTGTGAACATTTATTTTTGCTATGTGTCCTGCATCTGTTTTCTGACTCACTGCCCATAATCCAGACACGTCCCAGGCTAGCTTCCACACTGATATGCCATCAGGACCCAATTAAATTGGCCTGCTTTCTGTTCACAATCAGATTATACACGGCAATATCAACATGATTGAGTTACTGTCCGTCAGGATCCACTGAAGTCAAATAAGGCCAGACAAGACTGAGAGCATTACTCAGCTCTAAGTTTAGGGGAGCATTTGAGATCTGCTGAGATACCAAAACCAAAGATTGTATATGGCGGAGCAAGGCAGTTTGTCGTAGTTCATGTCTATGGGTGCGAAATGGGGATAGAGTCCTGTCTGCATAAAGAGGCGTTGTCTGCATAAAGAGTCGTTGATGTATTGATGAGCGTACGTAGCAACCAGCCAACAGCAGCAGAATAAATAACAGGCGCACACCTGATATAAGGTCGCTTTTCTCCAGAATGGAATGCTGAGAAATGCTAAAAATGCACCTGAAATAGGTCAGAAGGGTTTGAGGATCTTTTTGAGGAAATTCTGAGCAATGGCCATATACTTCAATGGCACAGTCCCCCCTCCCCCACCTAGCCTGGAAACCAAACTCTTTGACTTCGAAGAGAGTCTGACCTAGATCCATAGGCAAACGTTTATTTCCGGGTAGGAGGGCACAGTTTTGAGGTTTAAAATCATTGGAGTTCCTTTGAACCGCTTTGAACCAATCACTAACAACCGGCGTTTCGTCATACAGAGAAGTTTCTCTGCATCACACCCATGTAGCCTACTAAACTAAAGTTTGACTCGGGTACGTTCGTATTTCAAGTGACAAAATTAAGGTAGGCCTATGACTAAAGTTTAGCTGACGATATAACATCCTACTCGACTGTGACTTCGTTCGTGACACTCCTGTTAATAGGATAAACTCATAAGAGCTAAAATAACTCACACCAACCTTATTTGCGCCTTTTATTCACATTTGCTTAAAGATTTCATAAGCATAAGCCCTTTTCACTCTCTACGTTGATGTATTCCAAGCGGTCTGCTTCGGGGGCGGGGACGTGTAACGTAATCATTCTCAAGGACACCCTTTGTTCGTTGGTTGGTTCGGCTGCCCAACTACCGAAATAAACGAGGGCGAATCAACCTATTCCAGACGGAGTACTGTAGGAAAAAGAAATCGAGCGGAAGTACTTAGGCAGGCAGAGGCCAGGCTACAACCTACCGCCCCCCCTCGTGCGGTCCGGGTTCCCGGAAGTGGTTCCTGTTGAAATATCTTGCTCCGCCATGTATAATCTTTGCCAAAACCCAGACAAACTCTGTTTTGATTACATCTCCAATGGTCATGTTTGATAAACACCGCTTCAGATATCAGCTATCAGCTCTGGGTATTCCATTCACCATGCCTTATCTCTTCTACTGACAGACTAACATTCAACCACAACCCCTGTTTTGAATTTTGGATTGCACACTGCTGCTGCTGTCGGTCAACACAAACTCTTCACACAAACAGCCGAGTCTGTGTTGGTTTGCAGGGTTGGTTAGGGGGGGAGCTTGTGTTGCTAAGTACAGAGGCGGGCAGTGTGTGTGTTGGTGCGGCCTACACAAAGCTGCTATTGAAGCTGACCGCTAGGCCCATTGCTCTGCTGCTGTTGAGGCCATAACTGTTAGTTAGGTCAGCCAAATAGAGATGATGCACTCTCTCATTCGCTCTCTTTCTCTCCCTCACTTGCTCTTTCTTTCTCTCTCTCTCTCTCTCTCTCTCTCTCTCTCTCTCTCTCTCTCTCTCTCTCTGAGGGGTCCATTGTTGTCTAATGATGGCAATCTGAGTCAGTGAGCACGTGGAGATTCTGTGTAAGACCCAGAGAGAGCTCCTACTGTCTCCCCAATACAGATGCATGCAACACACACACACACACACACACACACACACACACACACACACATAATGTACGCACAAGAGCATGATTGCACACACAGACATATTCACACAAACATATACCATAAGCATCAATATAAGTATATAGTAAAATTGTCACAGTCACAGAAAAAAAAACATTAAAATACTTTCCCCCCACAAATTTTGCTCATTCATGGAACTACTGTATGTTGGAAAAAGGTTTCAAAGACTTTATTCCAGCTTTATTATGTCACACTGCCCCCTTGCGGCAAGAGAAGATGCTAACCAATTTTGACAGAAACTACATCAACTTTGACAAAAAAGCAATTTTGACAGAAACTACATCAACTTTGACAGAAACCAATTTTGACTGAAACTAGGCTACATCAACTTTCAAACAGAATGACACTGCAAAACCTATACTTAGATATTCCCTCAGTTCCTCCCCTAACACGTAGCCCATCGTTTCCCAACCTTGGGGTCGGGACCCCATGTGGGGTCGCCTGAAATTCCAAAAGGGTCGGATACTGGGTATCTTAAAATTGACCAGTACATTACATAATAATATACATTAAATAATAAAAATGTTTTAAAAAAACTCATGAAATTACTGTAATATGGATCCTCTATTACAATCTAGTTATATAAAAATAAACTTTACAGCCCGCATGAGATCTTTTGATTGATCATTCGCAATCATATTTGAAAATCAAAGTACCACTCTACTGGATGTTACAGCAGAGATGAGATGCGCGCTCTCACCACATGTTGTGAATGATTGGGGTCGCCAATGTTTTGTGACATCAAAATAGGGTGACATTAACAAGAGACAATATGTAGAGAGAGAGAGAGAGAGAGATGGAGAAAGAGAAAGAGAGAGATGGAGAGAGAGAGATGGAGATTAATAGCTACCCATCCCTCTTGATAGCAGAAGCTTTGAAGTTCCAGGTCTCTTAAGTAGCCCGAGTCCTAAAGGCACAGGGATGACATTCAGGAGGACACTTTATGGAGGACAGAACAGGAAGACACTGACCAGACCAGGCCTGAGGATGACATTCAGGAGGACACTTTATGGAGGACAGAACAGGAAGACACTGACCAGACCAGGCCTGAGGATGTCTGGTCTGTCAGTGGCAGGTCCTATGACAGACAAATTATCAGGCCCAATCAGTCAGACAGCAGTGCAGATAAGAGGAGCTCGGGTGACTGTGGAGTGGAGATTAGCATTAGCATAGCGCTACGCTCATCCTGTACAGACAGACAGCCTGTCTGTACAGATTGAGTCGGAGTCTGAGTCCTTGGCCTCAATGCGCTAGCTCCTCTGTGCTCAGTCACTAAGTGTCTGGTGTCACTGACACCGTACCCTTCACTGCATTCTCGAGGGAAATGCTTCGCCATTGAGGGCAAACCAGTCTCTAACATGGTTATTACTGGGCTGCAAATTATTCAAACTTTTTTTTTTTTTGTCACAGTTTTTATGGCAGATGAATAATGTATGTTACCATTGTGACAGCATAATGCAGAATAGAATCTCATGTCTAAAAGAGTCAATCATCACACTGGTCAAACTATCTGTAATTTCTTCATTCACTGTTTTTATATTAATTAATAATGGACTTCATTTCTTGGACTTAAGGTGATGATACACCTTACCAAACTTTTTTTTTTTTAGCAATGACACATAGACGGTTCCATGTGTTCTGATTGGATGATCATAACAATTTGCCTATAGATGACCAAAGAACAACATTGTTGCTCAATATCCATGGGAAAAGTACCAACAAAACAATACTCAGGAACACACTTTGTCATCAGCTTTACTGTCCAGTCCATAGTTCTACCCTCCTTGCGTCCACCTTCAAATGTACACCTGACTTACACTTGAGTATCACAAAAGTGCACTTGGCTATTTTTCTTCTTGAAAAGTGACACTTGGCCTCATTCCCTTTCTAGTTCCGATCCTCATCTTCTGTTCTGTGTTCTGGCCTGTGTTTCTCAGTCTGAGAGACTTAAAGCTTTAAACTCCACACTGCCTCTCTGTGGTCATAGCAGTACATGTGATCAAATAGTAAAGCATGCATCTACAAACAAAACACAACATATCGTGTTGAAAGTATGAAGGTTTTAAGAGTAATTTGGAACTAGGAAGAGAGGCTTTGTAAAGAGGATAATTACGCGCTACCTTCACCTCTCTCTTCTACACAGTTCTCGCACGTGGAGAGAGCCCATTCATCTCTATAACAAACAAAGAATGGGAACACCATCACAGTCCTCTAAGAGCACTAGACACAGTGTGCCACCATAATTACAAGCTCGTGTTTGAAACCTCAGCTCTTGCTTCTGGGCAACACATATGCTGCTCTGTTTATTACCTGAGTATTGTGTGTGATTGGTTGAAAAGCCTCAGTGGAGAGATAGAAAGAAGGGATGAGTTATTTTCTGGGTAGATGCACTCTTTGTCTGGAAAAGTGTCATGGAGTTGTTTTGATGACAGAAGTATTAGTTTGTTACTCATTAGGGCAAAAAGGAATTGAGGAACCATATACGTGGACTGTGCAGCTTTTCTTAGAGCATAACATCTTTGGTGTCTCCATTACAATAGGACTGACACAATATTGTCTTCTGTTGCGTTTTGAGCTTACTCATTGTGACCATTGACAGTTGAGAACGCTGCCTCAGTGTATGTGTGTGTGTGTGTGTGTGTGTGTGTGTGTGTGTGTGTGTGTGTGTGTGTGTGTGTGTGTGTGTGTGTGTGCGTTTTCCCCAAAAAGTGTCTGGAGAGTAAGCTCTCAAACGAACAACTGCGCTTTCCTCCGTAGGCTTACACCTCTGTTGCAATGAGTTTGAATTTCTCAGTGACACAGGGGAGGCAATAAGTCACAAAAACAACTCTAGATGTTCTTTTAACAAGCCTTTAACAATGGTTAGGTTTTTGATTTTATTGAGCAGAAGTGGTTATAAAAAAGTATATACAACTATTAATGGTTATCTATGTCCTTTGCAAACAGTTTGTCTCTAGAATTACAGTACTCCCTAAAACACTTTTTAGTTCAAGCAAGCAAACTCTATCGAATGAGAGGGAGAGGGTCTGTGTCTCAGAGTGTCAGAGAGCTCCTGAGCGTGTGTATTTAGAAGAGATTAGATATTAGATTAGATTCAGATTTATTGTCATTGTGCAGAGTACAAGTACAAAGCCAAAGTGAGTTTGCGTCTAGAAGTGCAAAAAAGCAGAAAAGTGCAATGTGATACACAAAGTATAGACAGGTGATGCATAGACAGGACAAGAAATAAAGTGCAGTGTAGATAGTAGTATGCAGTTGGTTTACAGAAGGTGGTTTAGAGTAATATAAATTAGATATAAATATGTGCAGTGTATTAGCAGTTACTTTATAAGAGCAGAATAAATATGGCTATGATATGAACAATGTATTCACAACATGTACAGATATATGGGTAACACTTTACTTGACAGTATCGACATAAGAGTGGCATGATACAATCATGAACACATGACACTATCATGACACATGAACTCTAACCCTAATCCTAACCTCTAATCCTAATCCTAATCCTAACCCTAACTCTAACCCTAACTTTTTATGACAAAAACCGAACGACACTTAAAGCAATGATTCGGAGTAATTTCACCCTAGGGTCCTTTGCACCATGACCCCGAGCCAGAACACCCTCCCAGAACCTGTTTTCCCTTGGTCGAACCCTGGTCGAGTAGCGCTATCAGAAACTAATGACTTTCTGCAGGCGCTTATGGAACCTATAGAGTATCTTGTAAATTACCCCACTAATAATGCCCTGAATGGTACGAATTTTCTACAGTAGTACAACTATGTTCTTTACTCATAAAACGAGGCATTGAAAAGTTTGTAAGTACACCAGGAGTTTATTTAAATAACACTTGCCTGATGGATTCTACTCTCTGCTACTATCTACCGCTGTGTCAACGTTACTTCCGTGATTTGGGAAAAGCCCGTAAAAGTCCTGGCAGGCTACTAGGCTAGCTACTGATTGTTTTGCGTTTTTTTTTTTGTGTTTATGTCAATTTTGATCCAATTTGACCATTTTGCTAAGCCTACCCAAAATTTCTACCAGTCCACCCAAATGTAGTAGGCTTGAACCGGTCCTGCCCTGCATGGAGACATATTTCAGGATAATAAAGGAGATGTTAGCAAAACTTTAGAGAGATGATGCATATAATATCCCTCCCTCATTAATTTATTAGCGCAACAGCCCACATTCTGTGTTCACTCCAGCGAGACGAGTGAAATATATTATTTCTGTTAGGCCTACAAGAAGTTGTGAATTAAGAAGAATTTCCTGATTGGGTAAACTTTTTGTTTCTTTTTCTTTCGTTCCGCGGTATAGGCCTAGGCTATCAATTGTAGGCTACCGCAAATTAACAGACAAAAGCCGAGCATAATTAAATTCATGGCTCCGTAGACCAGCAATCTAGAGAAGGCTCATAGTTTCAGAAACGCTGCAGATCATAGACAGAGAACCTCTGGGAACAGAACGCAGGCATGATTTTGTTGTCACAGCCATTGTATTAGCGCTAGTAGGCCTATGGAAAATTAACTCTATAGACCGGCGCGGCCACAAAAAAAGTAAGAGATTTGATTGTGCGATGTCAATGTCGGTATGGAAAATTAACCAGTGGGTTGCTGTCAGCACTTTGAGGGCCGGCGCTGTCAGAAAAAAATAAAATAAATAAATATAGCCTAAATTATAATTACATCGTCGATTCGGCCCAAAAATGCGTCAGCCCACTGGGAAAATGCCCAGTATGCCAGATGGCCAGTCCAGCCCTGCGTTCCACACTTTGAGAACCACTGCACTAATCATCCAAGAAAAAATAATGTATGGTGCAAGAACATAGTTACAAATTAGGATTTATCTTTCATATACAAATTTGATTATGTATAATTGTATACATCTTTTTTCATCATGAAATGTATTATGTATAATTGCATAATGCATACATTATACGTTTTACCAAACAGATATATCTGTTCATAAAGTTATTATCACTCAATATTGTCCAGGCACAACCTATAAAGTAAAGAGGCACTTATCTACATCTATCTACATCAATAGAAAGTTTGCAAATATCTACATATCAACTGTATAGTAGTATAAGCATACTCTTTTGATCCCGTGAGGTAAATTTGGTCTCTGCCTTTATCCCAATCTGTGAATTAGTGAAACACACAGCACACAGTGAACAGAAGCACACACTAATGCCGACGCAGTGAGCTGCCTGCTACAGCGGTGCTCAGGGAGCAGTGAGTGAGGGGTTAGGTGCCTTGCTCAAGGGCACTTCAGCCGTGGATGTGGGCATGGGAGGGCGGTGCTCAACCACTTCCCCCGTGCACATTTTTCCTACTGGTCGGGGATCGAACCGGCAACCCTTCGGTTACAAGCCCGAAGCCCTAACCAGTAGGCCACGGCTGCCCCCATGTCCCCATTCCTCCAGCATGGCACAACATCACAGAGTTTAAAGTATATCAGTCCCTAATGTAAATTGCATCTTGTTACACAAATTAGTATTACTTTTCTTGTGACAATGTCACAAATTTCTTTGGCGTAAATTGGACATTTACAAACAGTCATGCACGCTTTTCATATTGTAGAAATGAATATACTAAGGAAGATACATATTTTAGATTTTAAAGAAAAAATAGTTGTAGCTGGTATTATTCATTGTATAAACGCATTATGTAAATGTAACTCCACCTGTGGCATCTTGTGTTTTGCTAGGTTTCCTGCAGCTAAACTTTTTGATTTGCTAATTTTTGGTCTGTCCCACACATCTACAGTGCCCTCCACATTTACTAGAGTCTGAAGTTGAATAAAAAGAAGTGTGTGTGTTTTTGTTAAAGATATTTATTTCTTTATGAGGTATTTCCTGTTCTCAAAATACATTTGCTTCCCTTCAAGTCAAATCAAGTCAAGTCAAGTCAATTTATTTATAAAGCACATTTTACATAGCAGGGTTGACCCAAAGTGTTTTACAAAGTATTAAATATGAATAATAAGAAAATAACAAATAATATAATACAGAATACAAAATGCCTATTTAAGAAATAAAATTAAATGAAATAAAGAGTACATAGGCTACAATAATAACAATAAAGCAGTGGTAATAATAATAATAATAATAATAATAATAATAATAATAATAATAATAATAATAATAACGAATAATATTACTACTACTACTATTATTATTAACATATTATATACGTAAAGGTTCTATTTTTCTTTGTATTGTTTCTATTATAATCAGTGTTGGGGTCATTACTCAAAAAATGTAATGTATTACACATTACTCGCTACTGTAAAAAAAATGTAATCCCTTACATTACTTTTTTACTCTCTATGGAAAGTAACACGTTACATTACTTTTGCGTTACTGCGTTGAAACGTTTCTATGGACGCTGTTATTGATATGCCCGCTCTTTACTTTGTAGCCTAACGCGTTACACCCAACTCTGATTATCATTTTTTATTCTTATTGTTTCCATATATAAGTCAAGTCAAGTCAACTTTATTTACTATAGCGCATTTCATACACAGAGGCCATTCAATGGGCTTTACATAAACACAAGCAAACAGGAATATGACAAAACTGACCATAGTACTCACCCCGAAGAGTGCTCTGTGAACTGAATAATGACCACACTCAGACATGACACACTCAGACATGTTACAAAGATTGCCTTAAACAGACAATCACAGGATGACGTGACACATACAATCCAGGATGACGTGACACATACACATAACCCATTGTTTAAAAATATTGTTGATGAAAGTAGTGAAATGTATTTAGGCATTTTTGGTTTCCTATAAAAAATGTCACATCTGAAACATTCTTACTTAACAGTATTGTTAAACCATGTCTACAACTTGTACACTTGCGTAACTGCACCCATATGCTAGCAACTGGTCACTGGGAGCTCAGTGGCTGCAGGGGCTGAGCTTTCTCTGATACTTACGTTAGGTCTTTCAGCCAAAGCCACGTCTGCTTTGCCACCTGAGCAGATATCAGCCAGCAGCTGCTTGACGTCGCTGCGGAAGCGCAAGCACATGATGGAGATGATGATGGGGTTGTAGGCGGCTGAGCTCTTGGCGAAGAGGCTGGGGAGCAGGGAGATCACCGGATGGAGTGTCGACGTCGGGTTAAAGATCAACCAGAAGCTGACTGTTGCATATGGCAGCCAGGCAGTGAGGAAGCCCGCACTCATGAGCACTGCAATCTGACAGAAATGATAACACCACTGAAAAATTGCAGTTGTATACAGTTGTGACAAATGCAAAAAGTACATTTGTGCAGTATATAAACACCAAGTGCAAATAACTCATCTACAAACTGACTCAATTTGAAGAAACCAGGGATTAGAACAAAAATGAAGAAGAAACTAAAATAAACAAAACTTTTGGATGAACGTAATCAAAAAAGGGAACAAAACCAATTTGACTTGTCCCTGAGTGAACGCGCTATTTTCAATTTTAGATAACCGGTTTAATGGTGTTTATCGTTCCAATTTTCTTTTCTACAGAGTGTTTCAAAGACTTTCGTCAAATTTTATGAATCGGTGTCTCTCCTGTATAATCAAATGGATTGCCACATCCAACACTATCTAACCGCATTTTCAAAGTATGGCCTAAATTACTGAAACATTGTGTGAAATAGCATACCAGTGACACTAAGAAAATAACTAGGCCTAGTGTCATGCAGTTGGTAACACCTCACATAGGTTAGGCTATTACAGGGCTTAAAGCAAGAACATTTTCTGTGCCTGAAGTTAGGCTATCAAATGTTTTTGGAGATCTACCCGTAGTATTATATAGGCTACTTTCAAATCTCACCCCATGCCTGAATTCAGGCACAGTGTTTTTAACAGTTAGCCTTGATACCTAATGTGCTTTGATAAAAGCTTTAAGACTGTTGTCCAGAAAGAAGCTTATGCTATTGCGCCACCTGCTATAAATCGATTTGTAAAGGCAATGTCATTTGTAAAGGAATGTTATTAACCGTTCTTCTTTAACATTCTAACTGGTTACCATTTAGAGGAGAGGCATTGGAATTGGGCATTGTTTTTGCTGGCAGTCATCTGAGACATTGTTTTTGCTCAGAACGAAACAAAATGAAAATCATTCTCATTTTTCAGTCCCTGTAAGAAACTATTCCTTTTTTATCTATTTTGAAGATCTGAACCAGTTTCTGACAGAGTGACACCCACATATGGCAATAAAGAACAGTTCAGCTGTAGGACATTTCCCAGTCTAACTTGGAGTGCGACAAATTTACCATAACACTGCAACCTCATCATCATCCTGCATGGGAATGTTTCTTCACAGCTGACACACTTTTTCACAAACTTCCTCTAGGGATGTTGCTGTGATAGATACAGAATTAAATGGAATTGAGCAGAACTTAACTGAGTTGAGTTGAGTTAAACTGAGATGAGATTTTTTTATATTTTGGGCTATGTTGCCTTTATTGCAATAGGACAGTGAAGAGACTGACAGGAAGTAAGTGGGAGAGAGACAATTGGGTGACCTGGGTTGCATTTAAACCTGGGTCCCCGTAGGCATTTGGCCCAAACAGACGCTGCAACCAGTGGCACCACAGCACCCCCAAGATGAGCTGAATTAAACTGAAATGAAATTAATCAGATGGATCTGAACATATAGGCCACATACCAAAACGACTCTCCGGACCACTCGCAATCGCCTGGACATCCTCCTTCGGCTCTCCATGCTTTTGTACTGGAGGTGCAGCCTGACGGCGATGCAAGTGTAACAGGTCACAATGACCACCGCGGGGATGATCAGCGTGGTGGCGAAGCTGCTGAAGATGAAGGACAGGCCGCCGGCCTCGCACAGCTCACCCCACGCCAGAGAGCAGGACAGACCGTGGACCTCTGGACCGTACTTCCCCCAGCCCCACAGCGGCATCAACGCCCACAAACCAGCATGCATCCAAATGAGGAGGACGATGTTGAAGACCTTCTTCCTAGTCAGAAACTTCCCTGGAAGCCAGGCAAAAGAAGCTGATGTCAGAAGAACTGTTGCATGCTACCCACCACATAGGCCTGCTGTGACTACACTATTGATCATTACTTATTAATTACAGTTTTTCAGGACACGTCTGTTGTAGCAAACACAAGGTCTATAGATAATGTACAAATACAGAGATAAGGTACAAAAATGAGACAAGGTACAACAACATGCACATATTATAAATGGACAGTCCTTTCATATAAATCTGTACACTAACATCATTCAATCTGTACACTGCATCATTCTTTCAGAACAAGCAGACTAATGCAGACTTTTGTTAATTACTATTTGGTTAAATTCCAGTGTGCACCAAAAACGTAATCTCTAAGGAATAGATCATATTGTAAGATACATTTAGATATCACTCACTGGGACGATAAGCATTGAATGAAATAATGCACCGAACAACAGCCAGGAACGTGAGTGTCATGATATGGGCTCCCGCGTGCATACATCCTATTAGTCCATAGTAAGTACAGGTCCATTCCCCACCCATCCAGCCATGATTTAAGGCAGAAACTATGCACAGCGGGTACATGCAGATGACTGCCACTAAGTCGCATAGAGACAGGTTGATGTACAGGAGCTCTGGCGCTTTAAGTGTGGAAAATCTTCTCAGTAACGTGGTGAGCAGTAGAGTGTTCCCCAGGCCTGATACTGTAGCTGCAACAAATATAGTCAGGATGAAGTTAGTGACTAGACAAAAGCATCAAAACTGGATGGAATGGACGGATGGACTTGGAATGCAACAACCCAGTCCCTCCCCACTTCCTCCACTCCCCATCATCATGACTACTAAACACACACACACACACACAAGCAGTGTGCACTGGACAACACATCACATGCCTTTTTTTTCAATTTCGGAAACTTATTATTATGTTAATTATATTTAATCAAATTCTAATTGAGAAGGTCTGCGTGCAAACATACAAACATAACAAAAACATAAAGATGTGCACACTTGGTTAGCTTGTGTGCACTAAACAGGTGTAAAATATAATTTCTTACCAACAACAGCAAGGAATCCAGCGGAGAAATAATCCACATCACTTTGCAGTTTTGATTTGTAACTTTCCATTTCCATTTGACTCGAAATAAAGTTGTATCCGACTAGGCTACTCCATATAGGCTACTTTACGTAGACCTATTAAATGTATCCTATAGGCTACGCTATCACAAAGAACCATTATGAGAGGCATCAGCTGTGTCTGATCTCGACTCACAGAAACTCTCGACTGAGGATCCAGCTGACATCCCGATTCAGTTGACTGCTAATGGACGTGGGTAGGCTAATGATGTCACAAGAATGTCTGTTGCCATAATAGTCTCACAGGCAACTGTATTGATTCAGCCTTATTTGTGTTAACAACAAACATAGATTAACAAATGCATGGCCGCGTGCCCAGAGCAGGGCCTAACAAATAACATCAAACCATACCTGTAGTCTGTTAGATTGAGGGTTTCTCTGTTATGCACTGTGGACTGGTAGCCTATAGGACTGCTTGCGTGCGAGCAGCACCACTTATGCGATCTTGAAGGTAGGGAGTGGGGGCCATTCCGATTTTGTGACAACAAACACGTCCGTGACGTTCAGGTTCGCTGAAGGTTACAGAAAATGATACCTTTAGAGGACGTTCTGGGAATGTGCCCCGAACCGAAAATTGTTTGCGGGATTGTTTTTTCTGCAAATTTTAATTTAAAAATGAAATAAAATGAAAATTTGGAGAAGAAAGTTGGCTTTCTCTGTGAAAGTTGTCGTGTATACAAAATAACTGCAATATACAAGGATATGTTATCTTTTGATCCTCTTTATTTGCTAACCGAGGTACAACGCATAGAGCGCCGCAGACACTGGAACTCAACAGTGACTTGGTCACTCGCGAGTGGCGCGCTTGTTATGCAACAGTAATGAGCACATAGGGTCAGGGGTCACATATCAAATACAGTTCAAATAAAATACACCATTTACTTATAGTGTATCTCCATACACTACAAAAGTGTTACAATTGCATCTCATGCAACAGCATTGCCCAATATGCAAAAAACTAAGTTGCTTTACCTCATTTCAGCAAATTTGTCAGTGGTGGTTTGGTGCTGTATCCTGGGCTATTCCTCTTATTGAGGTTGTTGTATATATTGACATATGCCACAGTGTTGGGTGGTTGCACAGATCACAGAATTCCACTCTCACATTGGTCAATAACATGTAAACACTGCAGGCTAGAATGATGTTTGAGGATGAACATATAGAACTGGTTGACATCTCTCTCTCTCTCTCTCTCTCTCCCTCTTTCCTGGGGAGACGCTGAGAATTTCATGGGAGTGATGAAAGGGAGGATGTTATAATTTGTTTTGTGTGTCTCTGTGTGTGTGTCCTTGCATAACTTACACTACTTGTCCAATTTACTTAAGACTTTCAGACAAGATTGAGGTCACCATATCTCAGTCCTCGAAAGTATAATTTGGATACAGATCAGGACTCAGAGTTTGGAATTTGTATTCACTATCTTTGTCATTGTGAGATAGGAGTGAGGGCCTGGTGACCTGACTGCTCGTGTCATTATAACACCTGATGTCCTGGCCTAAAGTGCCCTTTGAAACATGAAAGAAAAAAAATGGACAAAATTCCCAATGCATTGAAACTTCAATAAATTGATGCAAGTATAGACACGCTTTTACTTCACTGCGTCACAATTTATCCACCAGAGGAGCACCTACGTTGGCACTTTTTTATGCTTTCTAACATGTAGTACAATATACAGGGCTGCATTCCACTGCATTCTCTACTGAAAATGAGACCCTTTGGAACACTCATGTAGGGGCAGCATAATATATACCGGTAGATAGATAGATAGATAGATAGATAGATAGATAGATACTATGAAAAATAAATTTAAAAAATGATTAAAAAATCATTACAGTTGTGTTCAAGAATCTTATTGCTGAAGGGTAAGCTGTTTTGTGGTTTCAATCCTTCAACATGGATCTTGTAACGTCGTCCAGAGGGGAGAAGCTGGAAAAAGTTGTGGTTTGGGTGAGAGGGATCTTTGATGATTCTGGAAGCACGGTTTAAGGTGCGCTTAGAGTAGGCCTATAGAGCATGGACCATAGGGAGGTCACATCCAATTATGTCAGAGGCTTTGGTAACAACCTGCTTTAATTTCCTTTTGGTGCGACAGTCTGAACTACCATACCAGGCATGGTGGATGATGTAATGATGCTCTCTATGATGACTTTGTAGAAATTAACAAACAGATGTTTGCTCACATTAACCCTTATTAAGTTGGCTAAGGAAGTAGAGTCTTTGTTGAGCCTTCTTGATGATGTGAGTGGTGGTAATTTCGCACTTCAAATTGTTGCTGATGTATGAGACAAGGAATTTAAAGGAGTCTGTCAAGGTTATGGACTGGTCACATATACTAACTGGGGCAATGGTGTTAGGCCTCCTCCTCAAATCCACAACTATTTCCTTAGTCTTTAAGGCATTGAGATGGAACTTTTTGTTGCCGCACCAGTCTACAGCCCAGTTGACCTATTTACGGTATTGAGACTCATCATCACTTATGAGGCCAATGATGGTGGTGGCATCTGCATATTTAAACATTTTGACTGAGTGGTGGTGAGATATCAAGCACAGCCTTGTGAAGCAGCATAGGGCTGGCTACTCCATAATGGCACTCTTTTCCAATGGAAGGGCACACATACAGTAGGGGATGAGAAGAATAGATCATTTTAAGGGGCATCTTATAGCACATTGCATCACATTTTCAACACTAGAGGGGTTCTCATTAAGACATTCTTGAATTTTACTAGTTTCAACGGAAACATTTGTCTCATATAAGCGCCAGCCAATAGGGCACTTTTTTATTTTAATCATAAGGGCACCAGGGTGACCGGCGAAAGAGAGAGAGAGAGAGAGAGAGAGAGAGAGAGAGAGGGATATGAGTTTGAGTCCGCAGAGAGAAAGAGAGTGGAAAGAGAGGAGAAAGCAGTAGGAGAGAGCAGGCTGAGAGACAAGAGGAGAAGAGGACAATTGCAGTAGTACATGAAAGTCCACGCCCCCCCTACCTTTGTAGCCTACCTACCCTTTAAGTGGGTAGGTAGGCTACAAAGACACTGAGGGCCTGTCCACACGGAGACGCTAGGTTAAACGCAGAGGTTTTGCAGTGAAATTATGTCTGGTGTCAGCCTATTTGTGCATTTATGGGGGGGGGGGGGGTAGTGCAGTAGAAGAGGGGTTTAGTAGATTAAGTGGCAAGGGCTGCATAAGAAAGGTGGGGGAGGATTGGGATTGGGTGGGGGGCACCAACAAGGAGCACCCAAGAGCAACAGGGGCAAGGAAAAACTCCCTTACCAAGGAAGAAACCTTGGGCAGATCCATGGCTCAAGGGGCTAACTCAACTGCCAGGGGTCTTGGTGTGTGTGTTGGGGGGTTGACAGGGGAGATGGGATAGTGAAATGCTAGGCAATCAAGGACATGGTAGATAGATGGAGGAGAAATAAAAAATAATAAATAAAAAGTTCTATGGAGATGTGCAAAAGTTGGAGAAAGTCAGATATGTGTGTGTGTGTGTGTGTGTTTTGACGTGTGATGAAATAAGAAAATAAATAAAAGGTCTGTAGCATAGGGAGAGGGATGTAAAAGTGCTAAAAGTCATGTAGGTGTGTGTGTGTGGGGGGGGGGGGGTTGAGAGTTGGGAAATGTTTGAGAGTGCTGAGGAGTGAATGTGTGCAAAGTCAGTATAGTGTGAGTTCAGAGTTCGATGATGTCATCGCCACACCTCAACTGCCCTGGAGAGAGCAGCCTAAACCATGCAGCTTCGAGTTCAGTGACAGTGTGACATAGGCTGTATACACACTTTTGTGACTGAGGACTATCTGTAGTCTAATAAAGCTATTAGTTGAGTGTTTTTTCACTTCACATCATTTCTTAAAATTTGTATTTCAGGTAGTCAAAATATGACCTCATAATTAAAGGTGCAGTCAGCAATCGTACGTGATTTCAAACCATTACAACTTTTTGTCACATTCAGCAGTCATCTCTTCATGACCACTAGAGTACACTGTAGGCAGCCCATGGCTCCGACAACTGGAAACAAACAGTGGTGGCAGCCTGTCCCACCCAAAAAACAAAACCCTGTGTGTGGTTTCTCTGGGAATACTGAAGGTAGGGGTGAGCTACCTCTCTGGAGTGTTTCGCTTGGTTCTTGTTTAAATTATAATGTACTTTGTTTTGGATAATTGACATCTAATTTCTTGGCGCAGGACTTTGAGTGCAATGGCAATAATCCCCACATTCTCATAGGTGTTATGTAAATATGAAAATAATTGGAACCGTTTGAAGTGACTCCACTCTCTCGCTGTGAAATTAAATAAAAACCATCATCTGAAGCAGTGCAGCGGATGGTGTCGTTGTGCACAAGCAGTATACTGTCACCAGATGGCGCCAGACTGCTTGCAAGGAAATCGGATCCGACAGTGTCGTAAAATAATGCATGGCACCATTTACGGCCACGCATCGCAACCACCATCTGATGTCCTTCAGAACCTCATACCTCTAGCTACGGAGATCGCCGAAAAATGGTCAAGCTCAGCAAAGAAGCCAAACAGCGGCTCCAGCAAGTGTTCCAGTGTGGGCAGTTTGTTGTCCGGTGGGGTTTCATCCCCACTGTTTTATATTTGGGTCAGTATGATTGGTATATATCAGCAGTGTTAATCACCATAACTAACTACGGTTAGCATGTTAACAGCCTGCTGTATTCATGCTTAATTTGATAAAGATAATGTCAAGATTGTGAAAATAGAGATAGGTATAAAGGTAAAAACGGCCCGTTAAACCATTGTGCAAAAGTAGCTTCCGCACGATTGCTAGCTATTTAGCCACACGGGTAGCAAATGACGTTGGTAAGGTGTTGACAAGGTGGTTGTCGGATGCCGTAAATAAGTGTTGATATGTGGATATTTGGAGAGTTCCATTTCTGACATGAGAGATTTAGGCTAGTTCCCGGGTTTGAAGGAGGTGTTTATGCTGCCATGGGGTACCTGCATGCCATTTTCTCTTATTTCTCTCTTCTCTTTCTTGGATATTTTAGTCACTGTAAGTTAGTGGGGAAAGGGTGTCTGCGGCGTGGAATGGAAGTTGCAGCACGAGTCATCTTCATACCAGAAGGAAAACTTAGATAGAGGACAGAGCCCCCGTTACCAGTGTGGGCTTGGTGCGGCTACAGCTCTAGCCTAAATGCGAGCTTCTTTTGTTTTCAGTTACGTTGAGGATGTTGAGTTACGTAGTGTCCAGTGAGGAGGGATGCCATTGAAATGTAACGTGAGGTAGTGTGGATAGGTGAACTCCAGGCCACGCACGCCAGCCAACATCGGATTTTCGGGTTTCTGCACTCCTTGCCACACTGACGTCACGCAAGCTAGTCATCTACGTAGGGTATGCCCCAATCCCATTTTACCCCACCGTTTCCGCCTCTCAAAACTCCGTCAGTGTCTTTAAATACATTATTATTGTGTCATTCCGGAAATTATGTGCGTGATAGTGAGAGGGATGGGGGCACTTGCTCAAGACCGCCGAAGGAAATGTGGAAGTTATGTTAGGATATGGTTAGTTAGGTACGTTATTAGCCTAATACATCATTCTAATCCCTATTTAATTCACATTCAAGATCATTAGTGGAAATTAAGAGAAAAATATTAAGGGCATTTTCATGATGGGTGGCAAGCTGTCATTCTGAGTGGGCCTGGATATATTTGCCAGTGAGTATGGGAAATCACAACTAAAACAGATGTAATGTAGCATACATGCATGAAATGAAATGCAGCCTAAATTTGGCCAACATCAAAGCAATTGCATTGTGGATGGGTGGGTTATGCATAATCAGAAAAAGGAAAATAGTTAAGACCATGTTATGTCTCAGAGCTAAGACCTTGTGTGTTGTAGACAGTTGGCTAGATTTGCAGTAGTGGATAGGGGGACATCCCAAATGCCTATAAACGCCACAGAGATGCCGGAGTTGCATTGATAAATTTGGACATGGCTTGCATGGCAAAACTCGCATCGTCACAAAAACATGTGGGGAACTCCTAAGATGTGCTCAGATTTAATATGGTCAGAGGGAAGTCACAATATGGTATCGGCTCAAGTGTATTTCCTCCCATTTTAAATTTCTGCACTTTGTTGGCTTTGTGAAACTCAGCAGAAGGCACACACATCCAGAACAGGCGAACTGTAGGTGCTACACAGACAAATAGTCAGTAAATAAGGTAAAGAGTAGCTCTTTCTTCCAAATATTTTAAATGAAATGCCTCCTTGAAATCATCTTCAAATAATAAAAAAAGATTGACACCGGCAGTCTGTTCAAATGAGTTAGAAAATATGGGCATGTCGAATATCCAGTATCGTGAATCTCTTATGTTCAGTTGAGAGTTGGCAATGCGTCTGCTGTTAGCAAACCATAAAATTTTCAAGCAATTTCATTCGGATACTAAATTTCCAAAGTTGTAATGAAATCATGGGAGTTTTTTACTGGAGTCCTGTCATCTAGATTGTTAAATGTAAGCGGTTGTAAGTCAGTCTGAGTCAATCTTTTTCTAGTTGTGACGTTATATGACAATATCAAACGTGTTATAATCGCAAGTCTTTTAGTCTTGGCTCATGCAGATACTGACGTGGACGATATAAATACCAATAGTGAGCTTTCTCCAGCATGGTTATTTGTTATCTTGATTCTTATAAATTATTATTATTCCACGTGACAAAACAACTCTACAGCCTAATGACCTGCCCGAAAATACTTCTACGGATCCAAACACTTCACCTTCACCTTGATGTCGTTACATAACACTGCAGTTTGGGGATGTCACACATGAAACGATGCTTCAGATACACAAAAATATGATTTTGATGTAAGTAGACTATATGGATCATTTATACAAGTCTTTAAAAGTCTGTAAAAAATGACCCTGCAAGATTCCTAGTTGTTGCAAATTCACAGTCTGTGACTATACAATCTGTGACTTGTCTTTAGATATGAGAGCGTGTGAGACTGTAGTCTTTTAAACAAATCTTTTCTAAACCTTTTCAAAGTCTTCTGATGGGGTAGCATTACTGGGTCTTGACATATTTGCAAATATATGTTCATCTCGACACATGCTCCTTTGCAACGAGGTTTGTTTGTGAGTTCACCAGCGGCGCCATGGAAACGCAAATGTGCTTTCTAGCCTTTTTTTCCTCAGGTGTTAGTTTCGGTTCACACTGCATGGGTTTGTGATCTTAACAAGAAAACATATTTTTTCACTATATGTGAATCCCCTCAGCTCTCTTATTGTAGATTGTAGATGCACATCCACCTTCAGGTGAAAGTTCTCAGTTAACTCCCCGGGTTGCAGATGGAGTAATTCCTCCGAATAGTAGGCTACGCATCTTGGTCTCTAGTACAGGCAGAGGTGCTTTCTTCAGTTTTTACACTTTCTGGTAAATGGAAAGGATGTGTGTTATAAAAGAAATGTGAAAAAAATGAAAGTGTGCCCTATGGCGTGGGCCTCCATTGATGTCAACGCTTGGTGGCAAGACTTAATTGGCTTGTCACAGAGGAAGTCATCACATAGCCCCGCCGTTCTGATTGACACGTGAGATGAATTCCTAGAATGGGCCCTGCTATGGGTACTGGGTAGTGAGAAGGTTGCACATCCTGAATACTAATGAAATTTGTGTGTGATCTGACCATCTTCTTAATCATAACATATCTTTACAACCAAAGCGTCTATTTTTACGTATTCGGGGTGGTGGCGGCGTTTGCGGTCGAGCAGTTGGAATGGTTGGAAAATGGTTGATGGATTCACCTCTCACTTAACTGTTCAATTCATTTTTTTATTTTTTTTATTTCAAGTGCAATATCACCAAGACATGGTCTCGAAACACTGTACAACAGGGATTTTATTAAAGATTAGGATACATAAAAACATAAAAATACATAAAAACACAACAAAATCATTGCAGATATATAGGTACAAAAAAAATTGAAATAAAAAGTGGTACAAGGGTAAAAACAAAGATGGAGGAAGTCATAATGATGGTTCATAATGTTTGGAAAAAATAAATGTTTTGATTTAAAAGTGGTGATAGAGCTGGCTTCTCTGACATGCAACGGAAGGTTATTCCAGAGGTACGGTGCTCCAGAGGCACGGTGTCCTGCCGATATCTTTTTGACTCTAGGAATTTCTAAAAGATTGGCACTCAGGCAGCGGAGTGGCCATGCGGCAGTATAGGGGTTAATCAGTTCAGCTAGGTATGAGGGTGCAAGGCCATTCAGCGATTTATAGGTTAAAAGGAGGATTTTAAAATCTGCTCTTGCCTCTATTGGTAGCCAGTAGAGTGAGATTAAAACAGGAGTTATATGATCATATCTCCTGGTTCTTTGTCAGTACCCTGGCTGCTGCATTTTGGAAGAGCTTCTAAGTGAACATGCAAGGAGGCCGGAAAACAGGGCATTCCAGTAGTCTAGTCTAGAAGACACAAAGGCGTGAATCAAAGCTTATGCATCACGCTTTGTTAAAATCGATCTAATCTTTGCAATATTGCTTAGATGGCAAAAGGCAGTTTTTGTGGCAGACTTAATGTGGTCTCGGAAGTTTAGCTGAGAGTCGAAAATAAAACCAAGGTTTTTAACAGTTTTGCACTAAATGATGTCGCAACCATCTATGCACACTCTTAAGTTCCTCTGAATTCTTGCACTTGGGAGGCCTTACTACCAAGAGCTCTGTTTTATCAGCATTCGACAGTAAAAAGTACACATCCATTTCCTGATTTTGGATAGGCAGTCCTCTAGTTCGTTCAGTTTTGTGGGGTCTTTGGCATGAGTAAGGACATAGAGTTGAGTATCGTCTAGGGCTGGGATAAACGATTAACGATAAACGATTTTTAAATAAAAGACTATACAAGTGCAAAGTAATGCATTCTTAGTCAGAGGTAGCATTCAATAAAGTTCAGTAGTGTATGTCTAATTGAGTGCCTGTCATTTTAAGACGTTCGTGTGGGAATCCTTGCAATTTACATTAACACAGTTAAAAGGCTGCTGATGTATGGATACAATTCATAACGTAGTTAGTTCAAATAACGGTTCGTACTTCTCCTTTGGACAAGCACTTTTGAGTCTTGGAAATGAAATTATTTTATCTTATCTTTAATTTAAATAGTAGGCCTACAACATAGAACATCAATGTGTGGTGGCCAGTTTTGATTTCGTGGTGCCCAGCCACAGATTAGTCAACGTATGGAAAACACTGAAGGTGTAAAATTAAAAATATTTAGCAGCACACGTTATGCTTGACGAATCGACGCTCATATTTTGCGTCGACGTATTTTTTGCGTCGACGTCATCGATTACGTCGACGCGTTGTCCCAGCCCTAGTATCGTCTGCATAGCAGTGAAACTTTATGTTGAAGGCATTCATAATATTGCCAAGCGGGAGTAGATAAATGTAAGTTTCGGTGTGCCACAGGGGTCAGTATTTAGCACATCAATGTGTGGTGGCCAGTTTTGATTTCGTGGTGCCCAGCCACAGATTAGTCAACGTATGGAAAACACTGAAGGTGTAAAATTAAAAATATTTAGCAGCACACGTTATGCTTGACGAATCGACGCTCATATTTTGCGTCGACGTATTTTTTGCGTCGACGTCATCGATTACGTCGACGCGTTGTCCCAGCCCTAGTATCGTCTGCATAGCAGTGAAACTTTATGTTGAAGGCATTCATAATATTGCCAAGCGGGAGTAGATAAATGCAAAATGAAATAGGGCTAAATACTGACCCCTGTGGCACACCGAAACTTACATTGGCAGGCTTAGAGGAGGTGGTGTTGTCCACGCATTGGGATCTATTTGACAGGTAGGAATGAAACCATGATAAAGCTGACCCTTATATCCCAATGTACCTCTCTAAGCGACTCAGCAGTATTGTGTGGTCTATTGTGTCAAATGCGGCACTTAGATCAAGGACCAGCAACAGGGAAGTTTGCCCAGAGTCTACTGTTAGCAGTAGGTCAATTGTCACTCTGGTCAGAGCTGTTTCGGTAGAATGACAGGAACAGAAACCGAACTGAAATTTCTCAAATAGACTATTCTGGGATAGATGGGTTATGAGTTGGTCAGCAACAGCGCTTTCGAGTAGTTTTGACATAGATAGCAGATTTGATATTGGTCTGTAATTCTGCAAGATTTGTGAATCCATGTTTGACTTTTTTAGTAGTGGTTTAATAATTGTTTTTTTAAAGGCTGATGGAACTGAACCCGCTGATAATGACCTATTTACAATGTGAAGATAGGGACTGAGAAAGACAGGTAGTAATTATTTAAATAGACTGTTTGGAATTGGGTCTAATGAACATGTGGTGGATTTAGAGGTGCTAACCATGCTCATGAATGATTCTGGGGAGACGGTGGTGAATTGGTTTGGGCTATTGAGTCGGCGTCAGCCTCACCGATTGAGGCATCTTTTTTCTAATCAGATCAGTTTTGGCCTTAAAAAAAACTTTTTTCAAAAAAAAAAAGTTTTCAGCAGTAAAAGTTGACTTTGTTACAGTGCTATTACGTGTTACTGTTGTTGCATTGTGCCGCATATTATCACCTTTACTCGAAATCAACATCAGGAGGTGCGTAGGTTAGGATATGCTATTAATACACCAGGAATGCCTAAAGCATGGAGCCTAGACGGGGAGTAATTCTTGATTCATCGCATTTACAACCCCACTGTGTATTTTGGTTTGCCAGGCACGTCACAGAGAGCAGATTATATGAAGAGCAACAGACTATGGGATAGAAGGCAGTCGAATGAGAGTGTGTTGTAAGAGTGTGCTGTCAGTTTTGCTAAATGGTGTCTCATCTGTTCTGAGCAAAGCAATTTCACAGATGATCCTTGGAAGAAGAAGTGAGCAAGGGAGAGTGAATTTGGAAGATTAGCAGTGTTTGGGAAAATGTTCTGTGGAAGTTTACAGCAGCATGTCTTGAGGATTTCATTTCAGGCTAAACAGTTTCCACTTAGTCAGGAAATTTCTGTGACAGGAAATAAGAGTGCTTGTTATCAGTCTCAACCAAAAAAAAGCTTAAACACACAATATTTGAGAATGGGTGTGACTGTTCACAGAAAAGAGCTTCTCCTTTTCAATGCAGCATATTGATACAACTTTGTCGAAGAAGTTTAATATATGTTGTCTGTTACATTTTCATTTGAAGACGTAACAAATCCCCCTAACATAAAAGACAAACAAAGCTTTTAGATATTAACTAAAGGAATGGCCCAATCACATTTCTATACTGCATCTGCATTTTGCCCCTTGCGCCTTCCCATGACTCTCAAGTCTCTTTGACTTCCAGAATACCAGCAACTACACCATGAGTAATTTCTCTAGAAACAGGAACTGTCCAGGGCACCCACGAATCTGCAAAGAGCCAATGACTCAATTGGCAGGGCATGTAGTCTAGAAATCAGCTTGTCAATGATGAAACCCCAGTCAATCATCCAGAAATGGGAAACTTTTCAGAAAGGAAAAATCTGAACATGTATCAGTTCTACAACCCCAAAACAGAAAAGGTTGGGACGTTGTGTAAAATGTGAATAAAAACAGAATGTAATAATCTGCAAATCTCTTAAACTCATATTTGGTTGCAAAAAGGATATAGACAACATATCAAATATTGAAAATGACAAATTTGACTATTTCATGGAAAATATATGTTAATTTTGAATTTGATACCAGCAACATGTTTCAAAAAAAGTTGGGACGGGGTAACAAAATGCTGGAAAAGTTGTGTAATGATAAAGAAAACAAAATGAAGAATGTTTCACAACTAATTAGGGTAACTGGCAACACGATTGGGTATTTAAAAAAAAACGCATCCCAGAGAGGCAGGGTCTCTTAGAAGTAGGGCTGGGACAATACGTCGACGCAAAATATGCGCGTCGGTTCATTAAGCATAATGTTTGCCGCTAAATATTTTAAATTTTATACCTTCAGTGTTTCCCATAATTTGACTAATCTGTGGCTGGGGGCCACGAAATCATTGAGCTGTGCTTTTTACGCACGCAGCCTTTCCTTGCCCCGGCCACTCTCTCTTGTAAGGAGCCCGCTGCTCCTCCTCTGCATGTGCATTTAACAAAATATTCACGATTGTTGAAGGATTGTTGTTGCAACATAGAAGCATTGCATAGAACACGGTGGGCTAAATTGCTATTAAATCTGCTTAGCATCGTGACCATGCTGCGCAAATTTGTTCAAAACTGCTGCATTAAAGTTAACTCTGCTAAGGTCTCATCACAACATAGTAGCCTACATTGAGGAGACCAAACTAAGTTAAGTTATGCAATCAAGCAGTATCTCAAAGCTAACGTTAGAATACTGTTCGGATGTCAAGTTTAGCATGCTTACTTACATCTGCTTGTCAATTTCGTTACTCATGTAGGGCTCATTTTATTGACTCTGAATGTTTGCAAAATCCCAATGTAAATGGAAAAGTGTTTTCCAAGACTCAAAAGTGCTTGTCCCAAGAAGAAGTAGGCTACGAACCGTTATTTGAACTAACTACGTTATGAATTGCATTGTGTTAATGTTAATTGCAGGGATTCCCTCACTTAGTCTTAAAGTGACAGGCACTCAATTAGACCTACCGAACTGAACTGAATGCTACCTCTGACTAAGAATTCATTACTTTGCACTTGTATAGTCTTTTTTTTTGGAATCTTAAGAGCAATAAACATATATTCCATATGTATATATGTTAAGGAATTCATGTTTTTTTTCATTCAGATATGTAAATATCTGGGCAGCCGTGGCCCACTGGTTAGCACTCTGGACTTGTAACCGGAGGGTTGCCGGTTCGAGCCCCGACCAGTGAAGTGCCCTTGAGCAAGGCACCTAACCCCTCACTGCTCCCCGAGCGCCGCCATTGAAGCAGGCAGCTCACTGCGCCGGGATTAGTGTGTGCTTCACCTCACTGTGTGTTCACTGTGTGCTGTTTGTGTTTCACTAATTCACCGATTGGGTTAAATGCAGAGACCAAATTTCCCTCACGGGATCAAAAAAGTATATATACTTATACTATACTTATACTTAAATCAACATGTATAAGTTGCTATTAGTCAATTAATGGGGAGATAATCGATAATCGAATCGAACTGAAAAAATGAATCGTTAGATTAATTGATGCATCGAAAAAATAATTGCTAGATTAATCGTTTAAAAAATAATCGTTTATCCCAGCCCTACTTAGAAGTAAAGATGTAGGGGTATTCATCCCTCTGTGTAAACCTGTGTGCACAAATGATGAAACAATGTCATCTTCATGCTTCTTCACATGAAATTGTGACATATTTAGGGAGTTCATCATCTACAGGACATAATATTATTAAAACATTCAGAGAATCCAGAGAAATCTTTGCAAACAAGGGAAAGAGCTGAAAAACAAATTGGATGTCCGTGATCTTTTGGAGCTCAGATGGCACTGCATCAACACCAGACCTGTTTCCAGACCTGTCATTGTATGGGCTCAGGAAAACCTCTGATAACCATTGTCTATGTGCCCAGTTTGATACTCAATTCAAAAACTGCAGCCAATATTGTAACAGCTAAAATTGTATTGAGACATGATACAGAAAATGCCACCCTCTTTTTTGGGCCTGAGCTAGAATGGACTGAGGTAACATGGAAAAAGGTCCTGTCGTTAGACCAATCAAAGTTTTCCATTCTTTTTGGAAATCATTGACTCATCTGGGCTAAAGAGGAGAGGGCCTATCCAAGTATTCAACCTATCCAACTTGTTTTAGCGCTCAGTTCGAAACCCAACCTCTATGACGGTGTGGAGGAGCATTAGTGCCTACAGCATGAGCATCTTGCACATTTGGCAAAGCAAATCAATTCTGAATAATGTATACAGGTTTTAAACAACATATACTGCCATCCGGGTAATGTCTTTTCCAGGGACGACCTTGAATATTTCGGGAAAACAATGCCAAAATTAATTCTGCACATATTTAAATAGTATTTCTCCATAGAGGAAGAGTCCAGGTGCTAATTTCTCAAATTATGTGTGGAATGAAAAGCATGACTAAGAATACTCCATACTGTTGAGCAACTGAAATCCAATAATTAGGGGAGTAATGGGACAACATTTCATTCTCAAAACTGTAGCAAATGGTCTCCTCAGTTCCTAAACATTTTCCTAAACTACAGAATTGTGTTAAATGAAGAAGTGAAGCAGTACAGTGCTAAACATGCTCCTGTCCCAACTTTTTTTGAAACATGTTGCTGGCATCAAATTCAAAATTAACGTATACTGTACTTTCCATGAAATAGTCCAAAGTTTAATTTTTAACATTTGATATGTTGTCTTTGTCCTTTTTGCTGCTAAATATAGGTTTATGAGACTTGTATATTGTGACATTCTGTTTTTATTTGCATTTTGCACAACGTCCCAACTTTTTCTGTTTTGGGGTTGTACTTGCACATTTAACGCAAGGGATGTGAGTGACAGGTATGGCAGTTGGTGTTGGCACTTTGTAAGCTGTCCGTTTGTGCTCGATTCCCAAACGCCAGCACCTTGGCGCCTTACTGACTGGGTTTTTATTGCAGAATAGTTGCTCCTTTATTGCGATATGGAGGCGGAATGGGGCATTCTCGTGGAGCCTCATTATTCAGGAAGCAAATGTAGTCTTACAGGCGTCCTATGCATGTTTTTTCAACTTCAAAGACATTTTGATGGTAAGCTAATTTGTAAAAGGAAGAATAGCGTGCCTTAGCGTACCCTACACGTCTACGGAGGACCAGCCTTTCGATTTCGCTCTCCCCGATCTGGAGAATCACAAATTGCTCTACGGCAATTGTGCAGTAGCCTACTATTTCTAGGAAATTGTGTAATATTACCTTGTCAGTCCACATGGCTCTTTCGGAGATTATCTTTGCCAGTTTGTAAACAAATCCACACATACCATGTCCAGGGGGTACGGTGCAGGCCTATCATGATTGACCATCATCCTTACTGAGTTTCCAGATAACTGATACTAGGAAAATTACCATCAGCAGCTATGTGGTCAGTGATTGTGATATCAGTAGACCCAGATACTAACGATAAATTGTTCTCATTTAAGGTGTACTAAGTTGTTATTGTTTGTGAAAATTGGAAGCATAGTGATGTTTTTCTCCAGAAAGATCCATAGAAAAGTGGTCAGATCATCAGTGCATTTATCTCTATAAGAGCTTGAAGTGTTGATGCAAAACGGTGTTGGTCCCTAATCCTTTCCCCGTATTGAGTTAAAAAATGTCCCCGTATTGAGTTAAAAAAGCGACAAATTGCCTGGGGTGGCTAAGGTGACTTCTCTAGAAAGCTTCCCTATTCTGAAGCCAGAAAATAAAACGCTTGCTCAACACTGTTCTATCTATGCATGAAATGGTGCCTTTGGGATCCATGCATGGTAGGAACATCTATCCTATGTATGTCCTTTCTTCTGAGCGAAGACTGCATCTCTTCCTCTGATAATATATTTGTTATTGAAATCAGTCATTTGAACCTCAAAGCCAGCTTTAAAAGATTCAGAATGAGAAAATCAAATATTTTTGGTTGTTTGATTTTACAGGATTCAAACGAGGAGCTGATCCTGGCATGCCTGAGCCCTCACTAATAAGGTAGTCTGTCTCTGTCTGTCTGTCTGTCTGTCTGTCTGCCTGTCTGCCTGTCTGCCTGCCTGTCTGTCTATGTGAGAGAAAGAGATTGGGATACGACATGCTTAGGCAGAAGGCATGATGCTCTCCGTTGTAAATTCGTAGGATTTTGTTCATGTTTGTAACATTGCATACAAGGATGATAGAAGGATGTTCAGTAGGGTCATTCTGTGTCAAATCAGATAAGGTTGTTGCTGCAGCATCTAAAATTTTGTTCAAACCTTGTCAAGAATGGGTCCCATGTCTTCATAGTATTTTCTAGCCTGACTATACTCAAATTCTATTCTAATCAATTAAATTCAAATGTATTAGTCACATACAATTATAAAGTGTATATGTAGTGAAATGATTTGTCCACTGTCTCCATGGCTGTGTAATGTGTAAATAAATAAGTAAATAAATAGAAAAAGAAGAGAAGAAAAATAATAACATTTAACGTCTAAAGTGCATGTGGTGTTTCCAACATGCTTGTGTTCTTGCTACAGTCCTCATTCAGTATCCGTATAACTTGGGGATGAAAACTTTTCTGCATTCTCTCTGTGTTGGCCCTCAGGCAGCAATAACTCTTCCCAGAGTGTAGGGCAGAGAAGCGGGCAGTTGTTAGGGTGATCTCTGGTGATTTTCTTTACTCTGGACTTTAAAGGGACACCAGGCAAGCCTGATGCTTTTTCTCTATGAAACTCCCCCTCGCTCGGTCTAAAGCTCTTTTCCTTTTCTTTGCATCTTCCGTCGAGGGTTTTTGCTGCTTCTTCGCCGGCTCTGCCATTATACACACGTTTGCAACAATCGCTAGCTTTTCTTTAGCCTGCCTCTGTGCTGTGGATGCAGGATGGAAACTGATCCTGCTTCGGTCGGCGGGTACGATACACTGAACTTGCAAGTGGGATATTCTTCCTACAGGCAGTAGGGGCGGGCAAGAGAGTCTTCATTCGCCCTGTAATGAGTCATTTAACCATATACCGACTTTTGAAGATGAGTAATTAACACGAAAATGTTGCCTGGTGTCCCTTTAATCTCCTGATGTATATATTTCCTCTAGGTTGGGTAGTGCACTCCTGGTGATGCGTTCAGCTGATCTTACTACTCTCTTTAGGGCTTTACGGTCTTGCTGAGTGCTGTTTCCATACCAAGCTGTTATATTCCCAGTAATAATACTTTCAATGGTGGCTCTGTAAAAGTTCTTAAGTAATTGCTGAGGTAGCATAAGTACTTCAGGTGTCTGAGTCATGTACTGCCATACAGTCATGTGTGTAAAGGACAGTGGACTTAAAACACAGCCCTGTGGTGCTCCTGTGTTGAGGGTAAGGGATGAAGAGGTGTGGCTACCCACCCTCACCACCTGGTGTCTACCAGTCAAGAAAAATAAATTAAAAATAAATTTACACAGAGATGAATGCAGTCCAATATCGTCCAGCTTAGTGATGAGTGTAACAGGTTTGATTGTATTAAATGCCAAACTGAAATCTATAAACAGCATTTGCACATAATCCCCTCCCCTGTTATGAAGGTGGGCTAATTCAGTGTGCAGTATAAAATTAATGGCATCATCAGTAGATCTATTAGACCGATAGGCAAACTGCAGGGGATCTAGATTTTGGGGCAATGAGGAGCAAATGTAGTTTTTAACTCTCTTCTCAAAGCACTTCATAGCTATAGATGTCATTGCAACAAAGCGGTAGTCATTCAGGCTGGCAGGATGTGAATTCTTTGGAACAGGAACAATTGTTTTTAAAACATGTTGGTACAGTTGACTGGGCTAAAGAGAGATTGAATATCTCTGTGGAGACTGGTGTTCAATGGAACAAGCCCAGATCGAACTTTCCAACCTGTGGGCGGGGCTCAATTCGGGCTGGCTTCCATGCTTATTATTTTCAGCCCTTGAAATTACTTCTTTTTTACAGCCTGAAAATCACATTGTCTGTGAAGCAATGTTTGAGCATTAAAGGTTGTATCATCGATAGCGGGGTAACGTCACTTCTGTTGATGTTCAAACAAAACAGAGAGCTAGCTCGCTACTCCTTCCCCCTCCCTCCCGTGCAATTGAAACTCTCCTAAACGCACATCTCGTCAGTTATTGGTTGAAACACTCTATTTTGACTTTGAGTGGTTGCCATTGTTTTGTTGTTGGTAGCAATTTTTGTATACAGATCTCGGAGCCTAGGCTGCCTACAGAGATGCGTTTTTTTGACTATTCAATCTCTCTTTAGCCCAGTCAACTGTACCAACATGTTTTATGGGACAGGCAGCAAGCAGATCGTTAGGAAAGATTAGATGAATGTGATTATTTATGTTTGGACCTTTTTTGGCCCTAAAATCGCTGATACAACCTTTAATATTAATGAAACATATTATTCATAGGCAGCCCAAACTTTGTAGGGAACAACCAAGTTCTCAGTATGATTTTCCCTAGAAGCCCTAGATTTGGAAAAAAAGTGCAAATTATTTTTCTTTACATACATCTTATTAATGTTTGAGCTCTCCACATATAATGAGCTTGAAGATTTTAAGGATTAAACATTAATTAAACGTAATTGTGCACCATGCTTTACTGTCTTTGCAGTGTACTGTGCCTTGAATTCAGTAAAGCATGGTGGTGCACAATTCATGTTATGGGGATGTTTCTCATACTGTGGTGTTGGACCTATTTATCGCACACCAGAGATCATGGATCAGTTTCAATCGGGGCTTGAAAACAAAATTATTTTTCAAACGTTCCGTTCCGAACGGTTCAGGTAGGCCTATGTTTAACGTTTTCGTTCTTGCATGCGTCCTGAACCGGTTCGGAATGCA
The DNA here is from genome assembly GCF_018492685.1 of Alosa sapidissima. NCBI lineage: Eukaryota > Metazoa > Chordata > Actinopteri > Clupeiformes > Clupeidae > Alosa > Alosa sapidissima. Next base: position 24,117,122 of record NC_055977.1, read on the forward strand.
AAATATCATTCGTTCTTAAAGTTCCGGCAGTGTTTGGCGGGCCAATCAAGTCTATTTTTGTGGACTTTACCTTAGAATAGACGTACTCATTATTTCCCCTTGATTTAGCCTATACCGTAGCTATGCCCAAAAATAATAAATCACAGGCGGCATCCAAAAACATTTAGATGGGCTATCCATCCCATAGCCTACAGACTTACTGTAGGCCTAACCTATGCCTATAAATAATTTCTTATCAAAAATATTTCTGGATACGTGCTAAACTCCTTACCTGGTTGTAGCCTAAGTTTTATCCATATGGAGATCTTCAAAGGCTTGCGCTATAATTCCAACCCTGTTTATAAACGAACCTGTCTGTTGCTGACAAGGCCTATCTCAAATTTCCCGTTTAACTCTTCTACATAGAATAGGCTATAATTGCGCAAACATTTAAAATCCCGACAAGGCGTGGACAGGCAAAATAGGCTATTACGCATAGGCTACAAACAATTTCCAAATCAGTTTCAGTAGCCTACGCTACGAGCTGGCCTAAGATCCGAAGTGGCAGACACCCTGGTTTCAATACATCAAAATATTTGAAAATGTCATGTTGTCTTATACTGAAGAGGAAATAAGTAAGTAAGTATATGGGGCGGTAGTAGTGTAGTGGTTAAGGAGCTGGGCTAGCGTGCAGTAGCCTGAAAGTTGTCGGTTCAATTCCCGGCTTCCACCGTTGTGCCCTTGAGCAAGGCACTTAACCCCAAGTTGCTCCGGGGACAATGTAGTCCCTTGTAATATAGCTGACATATGTAAGTCACTTTGGTCAAGAAGTGTCTGCTAAATGTAATGTAATGTAATGTAATGTAATGTAATGTAAAGTATATATACTCTTTTGATCCCGTGAGGGAAATTTGGTCTCTGCATTTATCCCAATCCGTGAATTAGTGAAACACACTCAGCACACAGTGAAGTGAAGCACACACTAATCCTGGCACATCCCAATCGCACACCAGAGATCATGGATCAGTTTCAATACATCAAAATATTTGAAAAGGTCATATTGTCTTATGCTGAAGAGGAAATAAGTAAGTAAGTATATATACTCTTTTGATCCCGTGAGGGAAATTTGGTCTCTGCATTTATCCCAATCCGTGAATTAGTGAAACACACTCAGCACACAGTGAAGTGAAGCACACACTAATCCCGGCGCAGTGAACTGCCTGCAACAACAGCGGCACTCGGGGAGCAGTGAGAGGTTAGGTGCCTTGCTCAAGGGCTCGAACCGGCAACCCTTCGGTTACAAGCCCGAAGCCTTAACCAGTACGCCACCCAGAAATGCAGAGGAATTGTGGAATGTCATTCAATCGTCCACGGCTGGAATACCTGTTCACAGGTGCCAGTAGTTGGTCGACTCCATGCAACACAGATGTGAAGTAGGGCTGTCAGTTTTGTGAAAAAATCCTGTTCGATTCTTGAGACATAATTGTTCATTGAATCGATTGTAAAATTGATTTTTCATGTCTAAAGACGTTTCAATTTTCAACACCAAATATAGGACAATCCACGAACAACTAACAGGCATTAGGACGAACGTAAAGGGGGCGCTTGAAGACGCACAATGGCGTGAAGTTTCGTGCACAATGACAAACAGGAGTGTAACATTCTTGAAAAACAATAAGCAGAGTGGACTGCCATAACATCAGTGAAAAACATTACTGCAGGCTTCAACGTGGCTGCGTTTACAATTAGAAATGTTAAACAAATTTCGTCTCACGACTGCACAGTTTGCATACCGCTTTGACCTTCTCCATAGTTTGAAATACCCAAACCCCGAAGTGCTTCCATATCGAACTCCTCAAGTTATTAGGGCCTATCACTCGTATCGATCATGTCGCACAGGTTGATCCCGTTGTCCTCAATTTTTTGACAAAACACCAGCACAGCAGCCGAAAAGCTGTTTCCGGTGCATAAAATTGGTGGGAATTTTCTTTTTAGCTTTCGCAATGCTTACTGCACTTCGGAATTATTTGTTATTTTTCTGCTTGTTCCTGAGTTTTGTTACATCTATCTTTTTAATTTCTTTAATTCGTTTAAAATTAATAGTGTACATATTTGGTTAAAATCGATTCCCTATTTTAGTTTTCGAAACTTGTGTTGGTTGGTCCAATCGATTGTGCAATCGATTTTCGAACGTAAAGTGACAGCCCTAATTAAAGGAGTTTGAGGCGTGACTCACTCGGATCTTTCACCCGTGTCTTTAAATTAACCCATGAGTCGCGAGTCTCTAGTATCATTAACTCGGATCAGTTGAGTCCTACTACAATTCAATCTAAAACGATATAAAAGCGCCACACACAAACCTCTTGCAACATTAGCTATCCTCCTAGCCCTAGCCATCGTAGCTGCCAAAAATGTAACAATTTCGTAGGCAACCACAAATCCACAAATCAACTCAAGCGACTGAGTGAGCAGGCAGTCCGAGATAACTGGTTAACTTCCCGCAGAGCCGGAAACATTGCAGACTCACAGACCATGGGACTCAGATTGGAGAGGCTGAGTAGCAATCCGGGTTAGTCGGATCAGCCGGCCGGTTAGGCTACGTTGAGTACGAGTCAGTCGAATCAGCCGGCTACGTTGTCATGAGTGGATCTGCAAGAGCAAGTAGCTGCTTCTCGAGGTGAAAAGCAATTCCACAACAAAAGCCATTCTTTCACTTCTGAAATAACATTCAATGTTCTGCATGTAGCCTAGACATAATTAGATTTGGTGTATAGATGTAGCATATTAAAATGCAATTAGGTCGTGCAGACAGTCCGAACTGCACGCTCATGCTTGAGTATCTACCCGGGTTAGTCGAATCAGCCGGGTGGGCCGGTTACGTTGTTATGAGTGCGAGTCAGCCGAATCAGCCGGCTACGTTGTCATGAGTGGATCTTTAGAGCAGTGAGTAACTCCTCGTTAAGGTGAAAAACAAATCCACAACAAAAGCCATGCTTTCACTTCTAAAATAACATATGTTCTGCACGCATAGCCTACTTTAAAATGCAATTAGGTCGCGAAGACAGTCCGAAACATTGCAAGCTCTGTATGGAGAGTAGGCTAGCCTACCTGGGTCAGTCGGATCAGCCAGGCGGCCGGTTACGTTGTTGTTATGAGTGCGAGTCAGCCGAATCAGGCGGCTACGTTGTCATGAGTGGATCTTTAGAGGAGCGAGTAACTCCTCGTCAAGGTTAAAAGAAAATCTACAAAAAAAGCCATGCTTTCACTTCTGAAATAACATATATTCTGCACGCATAGCCTACTTTAAAATGCAATTAGGTCGCGAAGACAGTCAGAAACATTGCAAGCTCTGTATGGAGTTGCTTGAGTAGCCTAGGCTAGCCTACCTGGGTCATTTGGATCAGCCGGGCGGACCGGTTACGTTATGTTGTTATGAGTGCGAGTCAGTCGAATCAGCCGGCTACATTGTCATGAGTGGATCTGTAGACGAGCGAGTAGCCTAGTTTCTACTCGTGTCAAAGTGATAATAATAATAGGCCTAATGAGAATAGTAGTAGTAGTAGTAGTAGTAGTAATAATAACAATAACAATAATTTATTTACCGGGCATTTCTACGTTCCTGTTTCTATGTCTACATTGAAAGTCAATTGCTTAGGCTAGGTTAAGACAATAAATAAACAGTCTGGCTCAAACTGCTTTCTTTCCCGTGAGTGGGTGGAGGTTTTGATGCTATTATATTAGGCTATTTTAAATTATATTATATTATATTATATTAGGCTACCTAACAGTATAGCTATGATTAATAGTAATATTAGTTGCCTAGTATTAGCAGCCTATAATACTTATTAGAATAGATTCCTAGTAGCCTACTATTAGTATATAGTAGTGGTAATAAACATTGTAGCAGAGTAGCATTAGACCTAGGCAAACTTTTCTATTGTTAACAAAACAACAACAAATAATTAATTATTATAATATAGGCTACCCTCTCTGTCAATAAGATCAAAGTTTCTGAACATGAGCACCAGAAAGATGAACAATGTGTGGATGCACTTTGACCAGGAGAGCAAAACTCTAAAGGCTAAATGCAAGTACTGCAAAAACCTGGTTTCAAATCATGGAGGATTCACATCCAACATGAGAAGGCACTTAACGAAATGAAGCACCCCACTGCACTGCTTGAACGTAGGATTGAATTTCTTTGCGATTTAGCAATACTGACTCAAGTGACTCAAGTGACTCGTTCAACTCGGATCAGTTTAGTGAGTGACTCAGAATAACCCGGATCCTTAAAAGGAATCGAGTTTGACAGGCCTAGCCCTAATGTGAAGCAATTCTCAGAAATAATGGTAGTGCAATTAGGTATTAGTGCAGTGATTCAAAGTAAAGCAAAATCTTGAGACATTTTTCAGTTTATGCAGTAAATGTTTGAGTTTGTAAAGAAAAATGCAAACATGGTCTGGTCATGCCATGCTATTGGTCATGTTTTGATTTGAAATTGAATGTGCAGTGTTCCCAATGCATTGATATTATGGAATTCTATACAGCTATTGTAAAGATTTTGAGCTTTATTTTTTTTTTTTTTTAAAACGCACTGCTATTATTCTGCACATAACTGTACCATAGATAAATAAAGTAAAAAACATTCAAAAAACATCAGGGACAAGAAAATGCATAGCTGTAGAATATAACCAAGTAAGTGTATGTATTTAATGAAAAATGGTACATCATTGGCACTTCATACACAAAATGACTTTTCCCACGTTGATTTGCGTGTTCCTACTAGCTACCCTACATACCATTTTAGTCCTATGAACATGACCAAAAATGCCATCACACCTTTTTTATCCTTAATATCTTCATGTGCATTTATTGCAGAGACCTCAATTGATTGATAAACTCAACTGATTGATGCCATGTGGGTACAAGGGCCTTATAAAATAAATAATTGCCATGCAGTACAAACTTTTAATGGTCCAGTCATACGGATAACGTGTTTGTCTTCCATCCTGCAAATTTTGGTCAGGCTAGGAATAATACTTTAAGATATTAATGCCCAAACAAGGCCTCCAAGATGAGTGTAAAAATTATACAAAATCAATTTTAGCAAAATTATAGCAAAATCTGAGATGGAGCCGCAGCCATTTCCTTCTATTTCTATTTATTATTTTTAATTCTGTGCTTCGACTTATCTTGTGTGTGTGTGTGTGTGTGTGTGTGTGTTTATGTGTGTGTGTGTAACCTTGCATGCTACTACCTCTGCAAACTAATTGCCCTTCTGGGACAAATAAAGTATTACTACTACTACTATTTTCCTGGATTTTGTCCTGTTTTGACACGGAATGACCCAGTAATATAGATTGAACCCTGCATTGAACTTGCCCTTGTTGAACGTAGAAAGGGCTTGTATACACTAACTGAAGATGCACATCCACATTCCACATTGAACATATGTTGAAGTATTTGGATACATTTTTTAAGAGACAACCTTCCACCTTTCCATTGGCAGCGAAGAAGGCATCTAGTAATCAGACTAGTGCACATAAACAAACAGTATTACGCAGTCAAGTCATGACTTTGAGCGAGGTTTGTTTATTGGATTCACCACTATAAAGTGCTTCTTTCTTCTCACTCCCCACCCTCTCTGGTGTAGTTTGCTGTGGGGCTGAGAGCTTGCAGTGATGACAATGAGAGATCAAGCCACTGTAAGCCATCTTCACCACACCATCATCTCCACCCACGGCTGCCGGCGAAAACCCCATGGACACACCAGGCACCTCTTGAGAGGACACACCACAGCCAACTGGACCCTCTGCTGTACTGGAATACAGTGTCCAGTAAAGGACAACCTTAGTCTACATCCTGGTGATATACATCAATGTCAGTTCTGTCTCCTAAGAGACTGTTTTTTTTTTTTTTTTTAATACTTTACTCTGAAAGTGTCAGCAGGTGTAGGTAATTATGTCCATGAAGTGCTTGTCTTTGTCATTGAGGATTGTGCTGTATACATGTCTGTCCATTTTGATAAGCGTCTGTGTTTTATTTGCCCAATAAATTCCTTGAATGTTGATAAAATGATCCATTTCAACAAGAGGAGTCCAAACATTTTTGATTGTTGTTTTAGAGACCTTTAATGTTACAAACAAGTTACAAAACAGTTCCATAGTCATCATAGTGCATCATAGTCAAATGATTACATATAGAATAGACAAATACATACAAAATAATATAATAATACAATACAATAATTTATTATATAAATAACCAAATAAATAAATGTGCAAAAAAAGAACATAAATAGGGCATTTCAAGTTATTTTCAAGTTAATTTAAAGGTGTCAACTCATGAGGTAGCTGATGTCTTCTCTCGCCAAACTTCCTGGTCCGGGTAATGTGGCGCAGAGCTCGATGTGCATCAATGAGAAACTGGTCAAAGCTACGCAGGATAGCTTTCGTTACCGTCTTCCTCTCCCACTGGCTATCTTTGGGGAGAATGTCCTCGGAAATTTTGTCATCATCGGCCCTGTCCTTGGGTTTCTGCTGTGATGACACCGATGGAACCATTATTACAGAGAATAGAAGAAGCTTACACCACCTTGACAATCACATTTCTATTTTCTCTTTTTCTGTAAGCCTATGTCTTGGAGTTCAAAAATGCTGATTGCTCATAAATTCCTCTTTACCAAGTTCACATAAGATTAGGCCTATGAGTCTTCAGGGGGGCAATTCGCGTTTCAACTGAATTACAATCAATAGTGGGTTGGGTCGTCTCTTGGTAAAGATGATGGACGATCATTAGGCATAATGTGCCGATTTAGATTACGCAGTGAACGTTTGGATTAAACCAGAACAATTCTGCAGACAGCCAAACAGAACATTAAAACAACAAATAACAAGCCTAGCCTACCAAATCTTTGACGAGGTTTTGCAGTGTACTGGTCCTGTGGATGATTCCATCAACAAGAGTGGACTGGAATTCCTCCTTGACATATTGCATCTGTTTCACATACTGCAGAATGCCAGTGGCGATCCTTTTCAAGCATCTGGACTGCAAATGAACACGGTATGAGTTAAACATGTTGAATTAATTTATAGTGAATGAGTGCTGTATGACTGCTGGCTGTCTCTATGTTAGTCATATGGAACCTGCCTAGGGACTACAGATGGAAAGTGGTTACCTTTACGCTAATTCGGGCATATTTACATGGTGTTTTTATACAACAATGTTCATAAATATGCATGGTACCTATCAAATAAACCAATAATATAAATATCGTTTTTTAAGTAGTGGTTTCTATTTGGACCAACACGGTCCAAAGCCTAACATTTGATGCCACGGCCTACCTTGTTGAAGTTGCCAGGGAAGCATCCATCAGATATGCTATTGATTGGTGATTTGATGTCATATGTGTCATCTACGTCCGAGAAGTTCGAATTGAACTGAGAGGAAAAAAAACATCGAACACAGCATATTGTGATTTTCAAAAATAGCTACTACGACTCTTACTTACGACTCTTAAGCAGTACTTTATGTTTACCTCTGCCTTTAGTATAGCCGCCTCCTCCTGTAGAAGTGACGCTGTCTTGACCACTGGATTATCTGTCTTGGCTTCAAACTCATCTCCCGAGACGTCTCCAGATTCTACTACGTAGGCTATTGACTTCCCTTCCGTCAACGAGAGGGTAGCAGCAAGAAGCGCGCAGATAAGTGAGCCTGCAATGAAGAAAGTGAGAAGCAGGATGAGAGAAAGTATCGAGGAGTTGCCTAACCCACCCATTGAACCAATAAGAACCTGAGAAAGTTTTGACGCTTCTCTTACTCAGTAGGGAAGGCATTTTGCAGAGAAGATAGTAATGAACACGTTTTGTCCGAATATTTATATAGATTCAAACTTAAGGAAATCCCAAAACCACTCCTACTAATAATTTCATAATGACTTAAAACTGAAAAAACAGCTGACGTATATTCCGTTGATTTCATTTATCCTGTATGACTGTGGGATGAATAAACATCCTATGAGTAGACGATCGCAGTATTGTGATAAAGCCTGCGTGTAAGTTATTAGGCCTACTAAAACAAAAAAGTTAAATGTATTTACTACCTCATTCCCTCTAGATTTGTTAAGAAAACTAGTCTACATTTAAATACAAAGCACCTTTTGTACCTGTCATGTAACCATCTGACAGGTTTAGGTAGGCCTACTCATACTTCTGAAATGTACATTATTTTTCAGTTTTGGGTAATCTTACTTTTATATAATATATATATATATATAGGCCTATATATTTATATATATATATATATATATATATATATATATATATATATATATATATATATATATAATATATTTATATTTAGATACTGGAGGAAAAGATCAGGCAATGTGCCAAGAGACCTGCCACAATAGGCGGCATTGGACCATTAAACCACACAATGATCCAAAACATACAACCAAACAAGCCAAGAAATGGTTAACAGAGAACAATATCAATATTTTAGAGTGGCCTAGCCATAGTCCAGACCTTAATCTGTCAAAAAAGTGAGAACGAGGCCAGAGTGATGGCAAATAATCGTTCCTGCCTCAAAACCCGGGTTGCTTGGTAGGTATTATATGAACCATTTTGAAAGCTGTGAATGCAAATAAAGATGTTTCCAGTGATTGTTAAAAAAAGGGTATGAATAATTTTGGACACACCATTTTTCATAAAAATGTTAAAAATGACAAAAACACTTCTTTTTATGATTCCATGCTTCTACCACATTGTATTAGAATCTTTTATCATGTGGCAGTGTCATTTTCAGTCAGAACAAACATATCAGTCAAGAGCAAATCAACTTTAAATCAATATTTGCCAGGGGTATGAATAATATATTCATATATTAATAGTATATACCGGTCAAAAGAACACCCCGATGGAGTTTAAGCCTGGAGACTGCTGGCCACTCCATGTTTTCAAGCTTACCATATTGTGCTGTAGGATGAACCCCTGACCAGCTAGGCCCATGAACCAGAGGGTACTGCATGGCGCTGCAGAATGCTGAGGTAGCCGTTCTGGTTCAGGGTGCCTGTCACTCTGTCACCAACCCTGGATCCAGCTAAACCACCCCAGACCATTACGCGTCCTCCTCCATGTTTGACAGTTGATCACACACTGAGGAACTATCCTTTTGCCTACTCTACGACATACAAAAATCCTGTGTGATGATGAACCAACATTTTGATTAATCAGTCCATAACACCTTCTTCCAGTCTTCAGTAGTCCATTGGCGGTGTTTCATGGCCCAGGCAAGCCTCTTTTTCTTATTGTAACATCTTTGCAACGGCTTTCTTGCTGCAACTCGACCTGTCAAACCTGCAACTCACTATTGAGTTGTGCTTGAAGCTGATGTCCTGTGAGTCGCCTATCACGCAAACTGTTGACTCTCAGAAGTTGAACTGTTGACTCTCAGTTGACTCTCTCTGCCAGTAATATGCTCACAACTGTAAACCGTAAAAATAGGGGTAGCTTAATTCTCAAAATATGGGCCTTAGTGGAAATTGCTGTTTTGGTGGTCAACAACCTAAAAGACAGTATCCATACATAACTGCTGACACATTAGTGAACAGGAAGTGGAAACTTGTGTAACGTATGGGTGAAGTATGTTCAAAGTTCAGTAGTCCTAGGCCTAAGACCAAAGGTAAGAAATCATGGTAACACTTAACCATTAAAGGTGTGAGCTTTTGTAATTCCATTCCGCAACCATTCAAGGTTCTGAAATTCCAACCCAGATAGTCTTTAGAACGTTTATTTTCCAACATTTCCGTCACACCTTTAAACCAAGGATCCTTGACTACTCCACTTTAACCCTCTCTGTTTAAACCCAGTATTCAGTAAGGATTGTAGACACCCAAATGCGTTAGACGTATGGAACTTGCCATGCATCTACATTCTACTGTAGACAAGACTGCACTCATCAAGCGGTATAATATTGTAGTGTATAAGTGTATATACCCTATCAAGCTGTTATTATGGAAAAAAAGCTTGCATGCAGTTACATATAGCTCCATAAAGAGCATCTAGTGAAGAAACGGCATTTAACATGAGGTAAAGATGTCTAAAGATGTAAAGATGAATATCATTCCCTAGAGATTCCCTAAAATAAGCCTTATTATGCATTCTGATATCTCAACCTCTCAGGGCTAATGCTGTGGCACTGTGCCGCTTAATGAAATTATACTTACAAGAATAATGATTATATTGCTACATTACATTACTACTTACACTACTACTTATATGTATGCAGACAGTAAGTAAGAGAAATAAACAGCATTATTAATGCTTCATTAAAGTTTGTATTGTATGGATACTGGGTTTAAGTGGTGTTAGTTTGGGCACCAACAAAGCACAGCCACAGACATAAATTATTTTCTTGTGGGGTTCAGTAGGGTCACTGTGAATGACTGATGAAGAACAACATTCCTTTTAACAATCTATCAATACAAACAGGAAAATAACCACTGAAAATAAAATGTCAGTGACAAAAAAGCCTATGTGAGGTTGCATTGAAAATACATGTCAGCCAATATCATAAGTTGAGGCAGAAGTTAGACATTTCTGTGGTGGAAATCCAGTGAATCATCTATGAACTCGTATGGGAAAAAACAACCAGGAACAGAGGTGGTTCTGACATGGTGGACAGATACGTATTTAATAATGATAAAACATAACAGGAAGGGCCAAGCCAGTGATGAGTTTGTACCGAGGCCAGATCAGTCACCAAGCCTGCCCTGACATGGACATGGCCTGCCCCTCAATGCAGACACTCACAAGCTGTTACGGGCAACGGTGTCCTGTAAACCGGTTTTAGGGATCAAGAGAAAGTAATTAGAAGGCCTATGAGCTAGAGATGCGCGGATGGGCTATTATTTCAACCATAACCGCATAGCAAAACTTATCATCCATCCGCCATCCATCCGCATCCGTGATGCAACGAGACACGACATGGGAGATGAATCATCGGTCAACTTGCACTGTAGCCTATTCTACTTTCTTATTGCACACTGGAGAGGAAACATGCTGGTAGGCTACGATAGGCTACTTATTTTTTTTAAACTTTGTTACCTTTAGTGTGTGTGTGTGTGTGTGTGAGGGGTTGCTCAGTGAAACATCGGAATACACCAATTCCGCAACACCGTCTCTGATAGATAAACAAAGCAGCATGCATAGAAGCAACTAGGCCAAACTGCCTGATGAAATTTTGACTATTTCAAAGTGTGCTCGTTTTTTTCGGATGTAGGTAACACAATTTAACAATGTATAGGTTATATTTTTTTCATTTGATTGGTTCAACCGCCACCCGCCCGAATTTAATTAAAATATTATATTTCTTCACGTCATCCGCCCGATCCGCCGTTTAACCGCGGAGCCCGCGGCTGTAACCGCGAACCGCGCATCTCTACTATGAGCGTCATAGCCTGAGTATTTGATATTAGCCAAGAAAGAAACAGAGAACCGGGAATATATCTGTTGCTAAGCATGGCCTCGCTCTCTCCAGGGACTGAGGGAATGCAGCCAAGGATTTCATAATAATGAAATTTTATTATTCCAACTTTCAGTAGACTTTCATCTAGCCTACTTGAAAATGTGGAAGTTTCCCAGTGAGTGTCTGTAGTGTTAGCTCACTGGGCCTACACATGTCTCTGGGGACAGTTCATTTATAAACGTTTTCATATGCCACAAATTGTAGAAGGACAAAAGTGTGTGTGCATGTGTGTGTGTGTACATGTGTGTGCGTGTGTGTGTGTGTACGTGTGAGTGTGTGTGAGTGTGTGTGTGTGTCTGTGTGTGAGAAGGGGGGAGGGGCAGGGCAATATGATGAAGTAATATGCTGGGATATGGTATGCTTTAGTCACACTCAGAGGTGTATTGAGATCAGAATTGCAAAAAGGAAAGAAGGCCCAATCCAGATCTGATTAAAGTTTTTGAAACCACTTCCTGCTTTTGGTGGGTGGTGATTGTTTGGATAATCCAATACACCAACATTTAAGAGGCCAGGTGAAATTGAGATATCACAGAGTTTTTGTTTAAACTTTATCCTTTGACCCAGTAGTGTGTGTAATAAAGTGGTAAATTGAGAACCAAAGATGTATGTATTCAGCAAAATGAGCCCTGCCATGCCAATATGAAGTGTTAATAGCGAGTCATTTCATCATTCAGATACATGGAAATTGCAGTTGTTTTTTTTTGCTGGATGCACTTTCCAATTTATGTTTTGTAAGTTACATTTCACAGAAAGTGTTTCTCACTGTGGAAAGTGGAAATGCTACAAAGCAGTGTGTGTGTGTGTGTGTGTGTGTGTGTGTGTGTGTGTGTGTTGTGTGTGTGTGTGTGTGTGTGTGTGTGTTTGTGTTTGAATTTGAGTTTTTTGTCAGTTTTGAATGTGAGTCTAAAGGATGTGCCAGGGTGTATGTGTGTGTGTGACTCATTTTGCCCGTTGTAACTGCCATTGTTCACGCAGCAGATTAAATATACTTTGTTCACTGGTTCTAGGCGTGAGTGATTTGTTTTTTTTGTTTGTGTGTGTGTGTGTGTGTGTGTGTGTGTGTGTGTGTCTCACACTTTTATGTATCCATGTGTAAATCAAGACGGGAGTGGAGGTTCTATAAAAGCTTTCAAAATATACCAGTATCACTCCAGAAAACACCTCATAGTCTAGTTTTCTTGTAAGATGGTGCTGCCATCTATTTCAGATGTATTTGTAGACTGCTTAATTTCAGACAGACAGTATCTGGCACCCCCCCCCCCCCCCCCTTTGAAATCCCCTTCCATTAACCCCTTCCCTACTGAGCTCATTACACAAAAGTGTTTTTTTTTTCTGAATTGGAAAGTTTGGTCAACATTAAGAAGTCATGTGGCCTCCAATAGGGGTTGACCCTGAGATCCAATCTCTGGTATGGGTACACTGAGGACAGACGCTAGATGTTAGCTTAGCAGTCTGCAAGAAATTTTAAATATGATGTTGATATGAATATTAATGTTTACGTGTCTGAATCATTGTATTAATCATTGTATAAACATCACATATATGAATCATTGTGTGAGATTTTCATTATTTTGCTGTGGAGATCAATGCTCAATGTTTACATTTTTAGATTATATTGTAAAGTAATCATCCTGGACGCAAATCATCCTTAGCCTTTCTGTTATTAATGTTATGTTGTGTTATGTTTGTGGAAGCCAAGTCAATGTTATGTCTTGTTAAGTTACAGCATGTGTTTATGTAATGTACGTCTGTTTGTCGTATGTAGTATTCATGTGCATGTCGTAGTGTTGCATTTTCTGTAATGTCAATGATGTTTGCAAATAAAAGAAAAAAAAAAAAAAAAAAAAAAAAGATTATATTGTAAAGTAATTAGGTTATGGTTTATTTTTCAGCTATAGTTGTTTGTCAACTAATTTTACACAAAAATGTGGATGTTCACATTTTGTATTTAAAACATGCTTGACATGCAAGATAGCAGTTGAGCAAATAGATGGCACGATCGGTTTCCACTTCAGGAAACTTGTTTTTTTTTTGTGTTACTTTCCTGTGAGAGTGTATATAAAGAGCATGCCAGGTTAAGATCAAAGTGAGTAACAGTGGATGCTAGATGTATTGCACATTGCAATACATTGTTGTTCATTACACTGAAAAATGGCAGGATATTTTCAGTGTAATGAACAATTTTGATTATCATGTTTTACCTTTGCCCTATAAGGTTATTTAATGCATATTTATATGGGTATTTATAATAATAGGCTACATTGTTCTTAAAAGCACTCAGTATAAAGAGCATGTATAGCTCAACAATCATTGCATTCATTGTAATCTTTTATGTGAAAAACTTGTAGATTATTTGATCAGGAATGTATACCATTTTGACCAACAAGCGACGGCTGACATTATTTTTACACAATATGCCTCACTGCAGATATTTGAATTCAGAGGGTTAATGATTTAACACAAATATGATAAGACCTTATAAGCAGATGAAGTTTAAGCGCTTGTGAGGAACTTCTGGAGATTACGGGTTTCCCCAGTTATATGCATATGCTAATATGACAGTTATTATGGGAGCAGGGGACACCGTTGATATCGGATTCTTAACATATATTTTTAGTGAGGTGTTTCCCTGGAGGAAGTTCTACCACAAACATTTGCTTAATGTCGGCAACAAAATGTTTGTCGGCAACAAAATGTTTTGGAAAAGACGTTTTTGTTTCACATCCACAGACCAAAAAAAACCTTCCCTCTTCTACATGAATTTGCAAAAACTAATGAAAATGCTGATGCCAATCACATGTCTTGCATAACCTGCTACAACTACGACTGCAGTTAAAATGGCAGCATGAGATTACATTCTGTAAATCCTTTGTAAATAACCTCAGCAAAACATGATGGGTGAACAGAATTTCCCCAGTGAAGTGTATTTACCCTGCTAAAGTTGCTGTATTTGGTGTCATGTTATTTTATTTGCATTTATTTATTTGTTTAATTGATGGTTTTATCCAAGGCAACATAGTCAGTTTGTGTTTCAGGGCCTTGATAATACTGTTGTGTAGGCCAAAGGACAAAACCAAGAACTTTTGGTCAATGCAAAAACCCTTCACTGTTGTTATGTGGATGGTTCCTGAGTGAGTCACAAAATGTTCATACATTTGCAACCAAAGCATTTTTTAATTACAACATCCATCATATGGTGTCACACTTTTATTTCCAGTTGTGAAGTTATGTAAACATAGATGGTCAGAACAGTGGTTCTCAAAGTGGGGTCCGCAACCCAACCCCAAGGGGCCCACAAAATAATATCTATGATGACACTTTTCACCAATCAAACTAAATTGTGTCTCTTTGCTTCTAATTAGCGTTATCTTGAACTACATATCTTGTACAGTATTGTCAAATAACGTTAGCACTGATAAGTTGCTCGCTGAATATAAGCCAAAATAACAAATCCATAACGACATTATTCATCTTGCATGAAGTATATATAGGACATTTATGGTGCAGCTTCCGTAGCTAGTAAATCGCATTAGCGGTGTGGGGGAGCTGGAGTCTGTTGCAATATACCATCTCATCGCTAGATTGAATTAACCCATGAAATTACACAATGTAGCTTTAACATCTGGAATCAGTTAACAAGGAACCATTACCTGACAAATGTGCAGAAATGTCCTTGTCCTTGTTCCTTGTGCAGAAAGAGTCAATGTTGTCAAGTGATGCTTGGAACCAAAAAATGTGAAACCCCTAGAAAACTGAGCCAACTAAGCCGAAAAGCTATTCAAGATATAATGATTTGGGCAGCATGCAGACTGCAGTATGTAACGGTGACTAAATGTGAGTAAGACAGGAATAAGTCAGTACTCAAAGCAGCAGCTTTGATACTTACACCTTTTTGACAGCAAATGGAGAATCTCTAGATAATCAATAGGTTCCTGGTTCCTACAGTAGATGGCGATATAGGCTTATTTCATTTAAGGCAGTCTATGCCGATGTACACTCTAGGGGGAGCTCTTTGAAGAGCTACTTCTTTTACAGAGTGGTGTGGATGCATCATATTTGTTGGTCCTCAGATTTAACTGTTGGCCAGAAATGACACTGTAAAAGATTACATCTTTTACATTCATCTTTTACATTCAATAATGTTGACCTAAAGACAAATCTACAACAACAGCTACACATCATGTTGCTGTTTCATGAGACAGTGATCCTATATGAAGCTCTAGCACGGACTGTGTCACCTTGAAGAAAGCACTGTTGTGTCCAGTCACATTTAAAGCCACAGGATCTGCAGGACCTAACACTTTCCTTCCCTTTTCTTCCTTCTTTCCTCCTCTCTCTTCTCTCCGCTCCTTCGTCTCTTTCCTCTGTCTCTTCTCCTCTCCTCTCTCTCCTCCTCTCTCCTCTCCTCACTCTGCTTTCCTCCTCTCTTCTCTCTCTCCTCTCCTCTCCTTCATCTCTCTCCTCTCCTGTCCACTCCTCTCCTTCCTCCTCTCTCTTCTCTCTCTCCTCTCCTCCTTCATCTCTCTCTCTCTCTCTCTCTCTCTCTCTCCTCAGCTTGTTGTGCTCTGTTGGAATGGAATTGTATCTGCACTCCAGTCGCCACAGGCACTCTTCAATATTTAATCAAGAGTTGTTTGAAAAGCTCTGTGTGTGTGTGTGTGTGTGTGTGTGTGTGTGTCTTTCTGTCTGCGTGTGTGTGCATGTACCGTAGCTGACAACTGGAAAGGGGAGTGTTATCAGTGTGGATGAAAGGTTTTCTTCAGCCAAAGGAAAATGGTTGCATTTGGCTCCATCTCTCTCTCTCTCTGTCTCTCTCTCTCTTTTTTTATGCTTCTGTCCTCTCATTGTCTCTCTCTCTTTTCACCCCCCTCATGTGCACACACACACACACACAGAATAAGAATCACTATACACAGTCGTCCGTGTGTCCTTACGCAGAGCTGTGCAGAGGCACATAAGAAAGCATCAGCCCTGCATGCTAAACAGGGTGGGAGCGAAGGAGAGAGAGAGTGAGTGTATGTGTATGTGTGAGAAGAGAGAGAGAGAGGGGGAGATGGTTAGAGAGAGGAAAGAGAAAGGGATAGCGAGAGGGAGAGAGTGACTATGTGTGTGTGTGTGTGTGTGTATGTGTGTGTGTGTGTGTGTGTGTGTGTGTGTGTGTGTGTGTGTGTGTGTGAGAGAGAGAGAGAGAGAGAGAGAGAGAGAGAGAGGAGGAAGGGAATGACTGCCACAGCTCCACCACACTGCCGGCTGCATCTGCTAACAGTAGGAAATATAACACTCAGCTCTCATACACAGACACCCTGTAAACACCTCAAGTAATCCTTGAGCACCCAAACATTGTTTTTGCTGATAAATGTGGCTACTGCGGAGAGATGGGATGTACAAGCCAAGTCACCACTGATAAATTGCAATAGATGTAACGGCAGCATTGAGTTTGAATTGTGTTCGAGTGATTATAGTGTGACTGCTGTATGAAGCTTATACAGGGGAGTGATTGTGTGTGTGTGTGTGTGTGTGTGTGTCTTTCACACTGCCTCTCCTCCCAAGCCTGCGGGGAGAGAGAGCGAAAGATGAGACCTCTGTCTGGATGAAAAAGAGAAAAGAGAATTGAGGCCCAAGAGGGAGACCTCCCGGCATATGAAGTAGTGGAGTGTGTGTGTGTGTGTGTGTGTGTGTGTGTGTGTGTGTGTGTGTGTGTGAGATGATGGCAGCTGGGCTACTGACAATGTTTCCCGTTGTGCTGCACCTTTTGCCTGGCTTCTGGCTCCATGCTCACACACACACACACACACACACACACACACACACACAAACACACTGATAAGAGTGGTGTAAAGTGGTCATTGTACACCTCCACTATTCTTCTGGTTCTACACTGACCCCTTCCCCATTTTTGGAGGACCGATGAGGCCTCTGCTGACCTGCTGCCTCAACACAAACCCACAGCTAGCCACCATTTCAGCCCTCCCCCACCCTAAAATCTGAGACTACTGGCGTGCTCTTAAGGTTCACAGCACAAATGCACACACACACACACACACACACACACACACACACACACACATGCAGAAGCTCACACAAAAATGCACATGGGCACACACACACACACACACACACCAGTGTGGGGGTTGGTTTAAATATCACATATGAGGCGAGACAGCTCTGATTATTGTGGTTGCGTAACTGAGTGTATTATAGATTTTGTATGACAGCCTGAAGTGCTGCATGAGAGAGAGAGGGGGGGTGGGGGGGGGGGGGGGTAATATGATGAAGGGATAAATATGCTGGAACAAATTATGGTACACTTTGATCAAACTGAATGATGTAAAAACCACTACTACTACTTTACATTACTTACTAACATTACTACTGCTACTACTTCTACAACAACTACTACTGCCACTTTGAACACAATAATCATATATTAAAATCAAATCAGGCAGTAGGATATATTATGCCTTGATTATTTTACCAAATTAAGTGTGTGTGTGTGTTATGGCCGGCTCGAGACCGTACATAAAAGAGAAAGGCGGACAAGGTGGTTTGGTCAACCAAAATATATTTATTTAAATGTAATTACTAAATATTAAACTAGATGTACCGCAGAGCAGTACAAAATATGAACACCGCCCAGTCCAGCACATTTTTTCCACAAAAATAAATCACGCTGAAAGGCCTATATGATTCTAACTGTCGCACTTCTAGACAACAAGTATCTTCTAGACAACAAGTACCAAAACATGATTAGTTCATAGATTTCACATGTAAAATTCATTTTATACAACCCCACCCCCATCTTGCCTGTTCATAATTCTGAGAAATTCTTGAATTGTGTGCATGTGTGTTTATGTGTGTGGGTCTGTGTGTGTGTGTGTGTGTGTGTGTGTGTGTGTGTGTGTGCGCGTTCTTGTGTGTGTGCCTGCGTACAGTATGTGCCTATGTTCATATGCATGCATGCATACCTGTGTGCATATGCATGCATGCGTACATATGTCTACTGTGTGAGTATGTGTCATACGTATGATTACTGTGAATGTATGTGTGCGTATGTATCTGTTTATGCACATGTGTGCATATGAAATGGGTTAACATGACCCCTGAAGGCAAACATTCGGAAAAAATTGGTCATCCTAGGCCCTACAGTTCTCAAGATATTCACAGAAAACTGTGTCTGCCCTGCCCTCCTTTCGGGGGGGTCCAGTCCAGCGGGGGGCTACAGATCAAAACGAAAAACGATGGTTCCATGCTATCCATGTGGGGTACATGCCCACCAAGTTTCGTGTACCCCGGTCTTTCAGTGTCCCGGTAATTCTTGTTGGTGTAGGTCACTAAATGTACACATAAATTATTTTATTGTAAGGCCCCCCCATGAACGAAAGTTCACAAAACTTGGCATGCATTCGGAGGGTGTCATAATGATCCTACACTTTCAATTTCGTGCAGTTTTGACCATGTCAGCCAGAGATATTGTGATGAAAACACCTCATTTTTTGCTTTTTAATTTTTAACTAGGTGGCGCTATACATGAAATAAGTGGTAATGGGATAGGTTGACATGCCCCCTTAAGACCAACATACGAAAAAAAGGTGGACCTCCTAGGCCCTACGGTTCTCGAGAGATATTCACAGAAAACTGTCTCCGGCCACCTACAGGCCAGTTGGTGTATAGTAACATAAATTAATTTATTGTGTGGCCCCCCATGAACGGAATTCCACGAAACTTGGCGTGCATTCAGAGGGTGTCATAATGATCCTACACTTCCAATTTCGTGCAGTTTTGACTATGTTAGGTCACAGATACCTGCGATGACAACACCTCATTTTTACTTTTTTGTGTTTAACTAGGTGGCGCTATACATGAAATGAGTGGTTATGGAATGGGTTGACATGGCCCCTTGAGATCGCATACAAAAAAAATGGTCCTCCTAAACCCTACGGTTCTCGAGATATTCACAAAAAACTGTGTCTGCCCTACCCTCCTTTCGGGGGGTCCAGTCCAGTGGGGGGGGCTACAGATCAAAACGAAAAACGATGGTTCCATGCTATCCATGTGGGGTTACATGCCCACCAAGTTTTGTGTACCCCGGTCTTTCAGAGTCCCGGGAATCCTTGACGGAAATTTGGACATGCGAAAAAGAAGGAAAAAAAAAAAGAAAAAAAAAATCTGACTAAACCTATATGCTGCGCGGCGGTCATAATTACTGCAGTTCACAAGATGTCTAGGGGAGAAAATAGAATGTATGTACGTACGTGGGTGCAACGCAAAAGTGGAGTAAAAGATATAGAAAGAGATAAGGTGCGTGTAGGAAAGAAATCAATCTTTGTGTCTTCAAATCAGAAATGTGCCGAACCCAGAAATGACACAGCGAGAGAGAGACAGGGAGAGAAAAAACCCTGTATATAGCCCAACCCATTAACCCAGGTATATACCATTAACCAATTAGTTGAGCTAAAGTAAGCACTATCAGTGTATTGGCTATGCCAAGCCTGAAGTGGGCACAGGGGGTCGTAACAGTGTGTGTGTGTGTGTGTGTGTGTGTGTGTGTGTGTGTGTGTGTGTGTGTGTGTGAGGGAGAGAGAGAGAGAGAGAGCATTCCTTCACACAAATTTTGTGTGTCCATGCCAGCAGTATAACTGCATACTCAGACAATCCGCTCTGCATTGATGAACTGCAAAATGAACTGTCACCCGTTTACAGAAGCAATGAAAAATGTGACGAAACGGTGCATTCTCCATATGTATGTGTGTGTGTGTGAGAGAGAGAGAGAGGGAAATGGAGAGAGAGGTATAGGTGGGGGTGAGTAGAAGTGAACAGAGAAGCTGACATGTTGGCAGTAAGTCTTGTGTCAGCACTTCTCTGATGGTCTGCTTTGACACACTCTACTCAGGTGAGGTGGGTCTGTAGAATGCTTAAGTACGTTCCTATCCTCTCCTACAATGCAGCAGATTGGAAATGCCTCATGGCCTACAACGGAGAACCCCCTCCCCACCTT
Source organism: Alosa sapidissima (assembly GCF_018492685.1). Lineage (NCBI taxonomy): Eukaryota > Metazoa > Chordata > Actinopteri > Clupeiformes > Clupeidae > Alosa > Alosa sapidissima. The sequence continues at coordinate 24,137,622 of NC_055977.1, forward strand.
CCTCCCCCTGTAGCAACACCTCTCCCCCAGGCTTCTCAGAGGAGCTACCTGTCTGCTGGGCATGCAGACCAATCAGTCCCAATTCACAGTCCAATCAAAGCATTATTCCAGGCCCTCGGTGAGGTATGGTGAGATGGTCTAATACACGTGTCTTCTGGCAGCATGTTCCCTCCTGAACTCTCTCTTCTGTGTCTCTCTCGGGGGGCCCCCTGTATGGCTGCTGTCATCTAACACCTCCCTGCCAAGCCTGGAAATAGAGAAGAAATGATTGGGACACTCCCAGAGTTCTTCTCTCTCACACACATACACACCACACCCTCACATATAAATACACATATACATACACACTCATCACACCCTCACACACAAATACACACACACACACCACACTCACACATCAACACACAACAACAACACAAACACAAACACACACATACACTCACCACATCAAACCATATACACACACACTACACTACACTCACCCGCCACCACACATACACACACACACCATGAGCCATACACACACACACACACCATAGACTACACCCCCCCCCCCTCTCTTTACCAAAGCCACCTGCCCTGCTGACAGCAGCACTGCAAGTAAAGATACCCCCCCCCCCCCATTACCCACCTCCTCCCCCCACGCTGCAAACCTTACTGTCTAAACCCCCTCAGGGCAGTGCTTAGAATTCAGCAATACAAGGAGGCAATCCTTCACAGTGACACTGGCCTACTAGCGAGCACCGCGCGTGATTATCCTCCTCACAGTGGTATCTCCAACAGTTGTTGTTCCTCTTGAACAGCCATGCCATGTTTGTGATTTTATTTCCTGTTTATTAAGTAAAGAAACAACAACAACAACAAGCCAACACAAATTGGGCGAAAGGATATCCGTTCAGGCAATCTGAAAGGATGACCTTTTAAAAGATTTAAATCTCGTTATTGCACCAGAGTGAGGCAATACAACGCAATACAACTGGAAATGATTACAACGCCAGCTCTCCTGCTCTCTTTGTACTGAGAAATAGAAGATTAATGATCTTTATTTGTTCAACCCTTCATTGGGGGACACCAGCTCTGCCGCTGTAGAACAGACAAGGCGCTCTGACAGCAGGTGTTCCTTTGATTGGACAATGTTCAGGTCAGCAGGGGACTAACCAGCAGAGGGTTGGGTGGGGTGGGTGCGCTCTGAGAGACGCAGGCAGTGAGTGTGTGTGTGTGTGTGTGTGTGTCGGTGTGTGTGGAGGGCGGGGGGCAACCAGCATTTAAGCTACAAACCATTTCCAACCTGCCATGCATTATTAAGCAGCCATCTCCGCCTGGCAGGGGCATGTGATGTGTGTTAATAGGAAAGCACCCTTGGGCTGCGCAGGCGGACAAGACCCTAGAACCAAAGCAACGCTTATACGCCACATCTAAAGCTCCAGCAAATAGGCTACTGTGTGTGTGTGCGTGTATGCGTGTGTGAGAAAGAGAGAGAGAGAGAGAGAGAGAGAGAAAGAAAGAAAAAAAGAGAAAGATTGTATGTGTGTGTATCTGTGTGAGTAAGTGTGCATATGTATTTTTATGTGTATGTAAGTCTGCACACTGTCTGTGTGTGTGTGTGTGTGTGTGTGTGTGTGTGTGTGTGTGTGTGTGTGTGTGTGTGTGTGTGTGTGTGTATGCCGGGAGAAAGGCTGCACAAAATCTAAATCTCTGCTGCTGTCGTCCCATTAAGTCATTTAAATGTCATCCTCAGTCACACAAAGCAGTCCTGAAGCCTTGGCCACATCAGAGAAAATTCAAATAAGCCCAACCCCTCCCCCATTCCCTACACTTCCCAGGTCCCTGCAGCCCCGCCCGTGAAAGACAACACCACCGGCAGGGAGACGTTATCCACCTCATATCACAAGCGCAGTCCTTCAAAGGTGTAAACTAACACCACACTCAGGCAAGTCTTTGTGGCCACTGGCTGGTAGAGCCCACTGTTGCTCAATGCCCCACAGTTGAAGCGTTGGAAGCTTTGGAGACAAAGACAAAGTATTCTATCATCACCTGTGCTGTAGACACGTGTGAGTGTGTGTGTGTGTGTGTGTGTGTGTGTGTGTGTGTGTGTGTGTGTGTGTGTCTGTGTCTGTCTGTCTGTGTCTGTCTGTGTGTGTGTGTCTCTGTGTGTGTGTGTGTGTGTGTGTGTTATAGGAAGCATTTTTATTTTATTATTCAGAAAATTTGATTCCTAATGAAACTTGACTTGTAAAGTGGAACCAAATAATGTATATAAAATGTGTGTGTGTGTGTGTGTGTGTGTGTGTGTGTGTGTGTGTGTGTGTGTGTGTTGAAAATGTTACTGTGCAAACTCTCCAAAGTTCAAAGTCCTGTAGCCATTTATTTGAGAGCTATACATCCTACTTGTCACTCTGTCAACATTACCCTAAAGTAATTTACAGTGCGGGTTGAGCTGAGAAACAGAGATCAAGGCATCCTATCCCATCCAGCAGCTTTTTCCAGAAGTTTAAAAGTGCCCATTCTCATTGGATGATACCTGTGCGCTGAATCTCAAGGCATGGCTGTATATAACAATAGCAATGCAGAGAAAGGCTCTATAGACAAGGTGACTGTTTGCTAAACACAGTCATTGTTTGGCAGCCGTAGAAAAGGACAAAGAAAGTGGTTGCACCTGCCTCACAACATAATGTCTCCCCTCCCCCCAGAACATTGGCAGAAAGTATATGTGATTAAAACGTAAATCCTCAAGTTAACATTGTAACACACATATATTTACACTAATTATATTATGGTTTGTATATTTATGTTTTTTGTTTATTTTCATTATTGGTATTTTATATTGTATCAAGATTATTGTTATTATTGCTATGTTTGCTTAATGTAGGCTTACCAACTTTTAAAGATCTGTTTACTGTTCATTTTAACTGTTGTAATGTTCATATTTTATAAGTCGCTTTGGACAAAATTTTCTGCTAAATACAGTAACCATAACCATAACCATGTACAGCGTATGTAGGTAAATCAAATACACAAGCATGTATCAATTATTTGAAATAAGTTTAAATATATCTTTGGGAGGACATTACCAACAACAAAAGAAGTGTGAAGGCACAGTACTGAGACCCACATTTCATTTCGCCCGTTACTCAGTGGCTGTAATGCACTGACAACAGTGGAAATGGATATCATGGTCATGATCAGTGGCAAATTATCTTGTGGACATAACGTCCTTTCCCCGCAAAAGCAGAAATATATCCATAGAAGGATATGCTCAGGTCAGGTGACCTGTCCATAGTCATTGTGGAGAGGCTCATGTTAATGGTATGGGATATCTGTATTGATGTTAGTTCAGTAGGCCATTGGTAATGTTATTGTTACAAAAGCACCCACTGTTGCTAAAACATTTTAAAACCCCTGGTTAGGTTAGATTACTGGGACTGGTTTCTGGAATGCAGACCCCGCAACTTTCTCATTTTTGTTTTAAAAAGTTGTGCAAAATGGGGCAAAGGCATTCCTGTCTTTTCTGAGTAGGGATACGTGCAGAATTTCAATATTCTGTAAAATGCAAGGACAGGTGCTGTCAACAACAAAGGTGAGTCTTGCCCGACAGGTAGGCTTTATAAACAAAGCGGCCATATGTCGTGGGGGCCACGAAACTAGGGCTAACTTTAGCCACGCAACGGTGATCATGCTGAGTGGTGTCGTTGCCTTGTTCTACTGTCGACACCAGTTCGAGCGAATTCCCCCCCGAGGGTCTAGGTGGAAGTGATGCAGTGATGTTTCCGCACCTGTGAGTGACTGGCCGGTGCCACCTCCCCCTCTCCTCGCCTACACTTGTCCCCAAGCCTTAATGCACACTTACATTCTAGTACACACGCTCATGGCCGAGCGAAATCGTGAGCGGTAGAGAGAGTGAGAGAAAGAGAGAGAGGGAGACAGAAAAACTGATAGTAGGTTACTACGGAGGAGGAAAACGCAAAGCGCTGGGTGGAGCAGCGTCGTCGCGTGTTGCTGCGGGAACTCGTTCGGTTGAACGCGCGGTACATTGCAGATGCAAATAACGTCGAGCACAGAAGGCGAACGGGGGTAATGGTGATCCCAAACGGGTGTGTGTGAGAGAGACAGCTCCGGTAGGGATATGGAGGAATCCGAGAGCGTCCCCTCCGCACCAGAGGACGGACTCCTGGCTACCTGGCGCTGGAACAGAAACGCAAGGGAACAGGTTCAGTTGAAGCAAAAGATCAAAGATCTACCTGGCTTGTTGAAACACGGACTGCATTTGAGGAAGAAAAGTGTGAGTAGACTATCCTACATTATAGTCAAACGTGTCTGTCCTCATCGAGGTTAATGATTATTTGCGTTAAAGGGGAGAGACTGTGGATATGTTGCCACTGCCGCCCCAATGAGGTTCCTCTGCCACGGCTTGTTTATCGAAGACGCACGGTAGTAAATGTATAATTGGATTAATGTGGACAGATATGACTTAAACGGGATACCCTTGTTGTTTATAGATACATTCTGTGACGGCCTTTATTTATGAATCGTATTTTTCTGTTGTCATTGATAATGGGAAAATTCAGCGTATTTTTTATGTCATGGTATCTAAGGCAACAGGATCCTTCTTCAGCCCACTCACACCTGGCATGATCATAGCCTTACCAACTTAGCTGTCGTACAGGCTACCATGTCACGGCCCTAAAACACATATAGCCTAACTACCCTTTAATGGCATCGTTCCAGTAAATGATCATCAGACCATGGACAGATGTATTTCTGAATTAAGAAGTCATTCAAAGGCTGCAGCGATGACAGGTTGAAGCTCGTTTGGTTTGAGCGAGGGAATGGTAGCCTATTTTTGCATACAGACATCATTATGAAGGCGTTGGAGTCAATGACACGTTTTCTCTCGAGATGGATGTGTCAAAACAAGTATAAAAAAAGACAGTAGGCCGCCACCTAGGCTACTGACATTGTGATCAGGGCCTGCATTACCCTGTAATTCGGGGGATGACGTTCATTAGCAGGGGAGAACCTACTCTTCCTGTGGACATAGGTGCACTCAGGCAAGGATAACTGCCTCTAAAAGCAAAGGCACTACATCTTTCCAAGGACATGCACTGTACTACAGGACCCCCCCCCCCCCCACACACACACACACACTCTCTCTCTCTCTCTCTCAAATTCAAATTCAAGCTGCTTTATTAGCATGACTGTATGAACAGTGTTGCCAAAGCTATTGTTACATACAACATAACACACATAACATTCTCTCTCTCACACACACACTGTTTTTTTTTTAAATGACCCTTGCACCAGAAATGCAGAGTTAGACCCATTTTAATGGAAAGGTCATATGTAATGTAAGCATCTAAAAGCAGGTGAATGGCACAACGCAGAAGACCTGTATGTTTTTTGTATGGTCCTTCCTCGTGTGCTTTTCTGGCTCCGTGCTACATGTCTGCCAAGCAGATTGTCTCCCCCTCAGCAATTTAGCACTTAACTACCAGAGCAGGGACTCTCTCTCTCTCTTTCTTTCTCCCTCTCCCTCCAAAATGGTGTCACGGAGCAGTGCCGTGACTTTGAACTAGAATCTGTTGTTGGCTGTTTACATTCACAGCAAATGTAATGGCCTTCATGGTAGTCACTGAGAGGAATTGTGTATCATACAAACACTGTGTTTAGATAAACAGGCAAGCTGTCGTGGTTTGGAATTAATTTGGCAGTTATTACTTGTTTTATTGGTGCCTGTTTTTAAACAATAATTCGGAGGCGTGAAGCATATCTGTCGAGACTTGCCTGTCTTAATCAGCTTATATTTGGATTGTGCTTTGAAAGCACAGATTAGGTGAAGCTGAAACTAACTGATGTGATGACCTGTTACACTCATGGAATGTGTCAATATGGCTAAGTGAGAACCCTGAGGAGGAGCTCTGGAGTCTGAGATTAGAACTCTGTGAAGGGTCTCTACATCCGCTGTTTAGAATGTTGTGGAATATCAATCCAGTTCAATTCATTGTGTACTTTCTTGGCATGACCTCTTCCCATTGCACAATATTGTCAGAGCATTATTACCTCTAACTTTTGTCATTAGAACTTTGTGGTAGGCCTAGATCTTCAAATTCTACCATTAGAACTTTGTGGTAGATCTTTCAAATTCTACCATTATAACTTTGTGGGAGATCTCTTAATTATGATGTAAGTGGAGAAGTTCACACTGAAAGACTGCAAGACAAAAAAATTAAGGTATTTTTATCTTTAAATACAGAAGCATGAGCTCAGAATCTCTTAATTCTACCATTAGACCTTTGTGGAAAACCTCTAAATTCTCTCTTAGGACTCTTTGGAAGATTACTGAATTCTATCTTTCAAACTTTGTGGAATAGCTCTACATTGTGACATTGGGTCTTTATGGAAGAGCTCGAGGGGGAAGATGAAAATGCCTGCAAGGGGACTATTGCTCTCTTTTGTTGGAGACGTGCCACTGATCGGTTTTTTTTTCACTACCCCGGCTGTCCTCTAAAGAGGTTGGCAAATCTATCTGTGTTTTTAAGGATTAGCTGTGGGAAGGAAGAGGGATGCAGAGGAGAGGGGGAGAGGAGAGAGGAAAAAGGAAGGAGAGGAGAGGAGAGGAGAGGAGGAGGTGGCGATGATGGAGGAGGACACCGTCGTCAGCCAGCTGTGGGCTTTAGCCCGCCATGCGTGAGGATTAGGTGGAGAGACACACAAACGATGCTCAGACGCCCCTGACATCCAAACACTCTCTGTGGGAGAGGTTGGAGGGAGCAGCTTTAGCTCACGGTGGATATGAAAGCGCATGTGTGTGTCTGTGTGTCTGTGTGTCTGTGTGTCTGTGTGTCTGTGTGTCTATGTGTCTGTGTGTCTGTGTGTGTGTGTCGGTCAGGTTTGGAGTTTGAAGTGCTGTCTCAGTGCTGATGATGAGGATGATGACGGTGGCGGAGGCAGTGCATTAGCTCATCTTCCTCCTCTGCTCTTAATCTACCCGCGTGCCACGTGCTATCTGCAAAAAGCCTACAGAAGCCCCTGCTGTGTGTGCATCTGAGCAGCTTGTAGGGTGAAATCTTGTCAGACAGAGCCTTGCAAAATTATTTTCAACCCCCCTCCATCTCAATAGTCCACCCAACATCACTCCACCCGCCTCTACCCGAGATGTGCACTGTGGGTCTTGTGATGAGGTGCACATTTTCTCTCTCTCTCTATCTCACTGTCTCTTTCTCTCTCTCTCTCTCGCTCTTTTTCTCTTTCTCTCTGTCTCATTCACACACACACATAAAATGTTCTTTCTCTCTCTCTTCCTCCCTCCATCTCTCCCTCTCTCTCTCTCTCTCTTTCTCATATGGGGTTCTTGAGAAGAACGCTGGGCCGTTTGCCCGGCGCCGACATGATGGACCGTCCTCTCTGCTCCTCTCTTATCTCTCCGCTTGCAGCTCATCTCATTTTGGTCATCTTCTCCTCTCCGCTCCTCTCTGCTCCTCTCCGCTCCTCTTGGTCTCCGTCTCCGTCCCTCCGTCTCTTCCAGTTCTGTGCTGCCCCCTGCACCAGCCATGCATATCACACATGATTTATCTCGGGGGTAAAACGGAAAAGGGTCTTATGAAGTGTCTGTCATGACTTGAAGCGTGTTCATCATCTCCCCTATCAGGTCAAAGGAGTCCTCAGCAGGGCTGGCTTAATGAGGGCTTATTCTGCCGTCAACGTAGTTCTGCTTGTGTCCTAGGTTGGTGTCAGTCGGCTTTGACTTCATCAGTTCAGCAGGTCAGAGAAGATTAATAGGAATTAATTTTTTGAATGAAATTATTAGCTGAAGAATCACTTAATGTGGCTTCCATGAAAGTATGTGTATTAATGAACTGGGTTGACTCTTGTTATTTCTACTATGTAATACTACCACTGTCGTTTTTGTCTTCAGCTAAAATGGTGTGTGTTAAAGCAAAGAGATCTTGTAGTCTTGTATACTTATAGCAGATTTTGGCTCACAAGGATATATTTTTTTCCGAATCAAAAAGAGGTGACACTGACACAAGACTTTTGCTTATGAATATGAATTTCAACTCTTTCTTTCTTCCATCCCTCCCTCTTTCTTCCATCTCTCCCTTTTTTCTCTCTCTCTCTCTTCCCCTCTTTCTCTGTTTTCCGTCCCTGAACATCTGTTCTTGGCCAGGCCCATATTTCAACGTAGAACAAAATCCTCTGAGACTGGTCAGGGTCTCACTCGGCACGATTCGGGATGCTGGGTCCGTGCTAGTAAATGGCACAGATTTCAGCATCCAAAAAACATGAGCCGCAAAAAATATGGGAATTCATATGAAATATATGAATTCATAGGATTTAATATTTGTAGTTATTATGTAAGTTTACACAGTATAATGCAATTTGAATGCATCATATAAGTGACATAGAAACCTTGCATTGCAGAAAACCTTCACCTAGTGAGTTCATGCACCGGCATATGAGGCTTTATTTTATTTATTTATATGTTTTATTTTGTTATCCATGTAACCTATCTTTCCCCAAATCCCATTTGGACGCAGTGCCACAAACGGAGATTAAATAACAATAGCCTCTTTGGTAATCCTCACCTGTATTTGCACACCGCACTGTGTGTGTGTGTGTCTGTGTGTGTCTGTGTGTGTGCGTGTGTGTGCGTGTGTGTGCGTTTGTGTGCGTGCGTGTGTGTGTGTATGCGTGTATGCGTGTATGCGTGTATGCGTGTATGCGTGAGAGAGAGACAGACAGACAGACAGATAGACAGAGAGAGAGACCAGCAAGAGAGACATAGAGAGAGAGAGAGACAGACAGAGAGAGAGAGACAGACAAGAGAGAGAGAGAGACAGACAGAGAGAGATGTTGTGCAAGTTTTAAACTTGCACAGGGATATTGGAGCTTTAGTGTATGTGGGGTGTGCATGGTAATTTAAGTGCATGCATGTCTCTGTGTGTGTGTGTGTGTGTGTGTGTGTGTGTGTGGTGTGTGTGCGCACTTGCGTGCATGTAAATGAACTGAGACAGAGCCTGTTTGATGTCTCCATCTTGCCACGGCAGATTTACCCCGGGAGGAGAGACGCGAGTCGTGTTGAGCTCTGTGTGTATGTGTGTGTGTGTGTGAGAGATAGTGATTGTGTGTGTGTGAGAGAGAATGAGGGAATGTGTGTAGATGTTTGTGTATGTATGACCATATTATGCATGTGCTGTTCTGAAGTGTGTGTGTGTGTGTGTGTGTGTGTGTGTGTGTGTGTGTGTGTGTGTGTGTGTGTGTGTGTGCGAGCAAGCAAGCAAGCATGAGAGAGCGTGTGGCGCTACAGAGCTGAACCACGCAATCTGGGAGTAATCCATTTCTGCCAGATAATGACCCACACACAGTCACACACTCGCAGCAAACAGGGCTGCCCTCCCTGCCTGTGCTTTGAAGTCTTCACGTAGATAAACGCATCGCCTGTCTCTCTATCACTTGCGCTCTCTCTCTCTCTCTCTCCCTCACTCTATCTTGTGGGCCCTCTCTGTCTTCTTCTCTCCTCTCTGTCTCTCTACTCCACTCCTTCTCCCTCACTGCCTCGCTCCATCTTTCTCTTCCTCTCTACTTCTCTCTCTTCCCTCCATCCTTATCTCTCTTACTCCAGTTTCTCTCATGTCACGTTCTCTCACTTGACTCTTTTTTTTCTCTCTTTCTTTGCCTTCTCTCCCTCTCACCCTTCTCTTGTCTTTCTCTCTCTCTCCACCCCTTTTCTCTGTTTATCTGTTCTCTTATCCTCCCTTGTGTGTTTGTCACTTCCTATTTTCCTCTCCTCTGCCGACTCCCACTCTCTTCTCATCTTCCAAACATTGTTGTTGTTCTTCTGTTCCCCGTCCACCTTTATTCCGTCCTTTTTATATCCTCCTTTCCATTTCTCTCACCGTCACTGATCCTCAACTCGCTTTTTCCATTTTGCTCTTGCTCTCTCTCCCCCTCCCTCCCTCCCTCCCTCCCTCCCCATCTCTCTCTTTCTCTTTCCCTCTCTGTCTCTTCCCCTCTGTTTCTAGCTCTCTCTCTTCCTCCCTCTCTTTCTCTCCATCCTTGCTCTCTTCTACTCTCCCTTCCTCCCTTCTCTCTCTCTCCTACTCTCTCCCTCCCTCTCTCTTCCTCCCCTCTCTCTCTCCCTCCACCCCCCCCCTCTCTCTAGCATATCAAATAAATGTCCTTCACTGTAGCTACTGCAGTGGCCGATGGAGCCGCTGGGAGGAGGAGGCAGATAGACAGACAGACAGACAGACACAGCCATATTTAGAGAGTAAAAGAGAGAGAGAATGAAGGAATAGAAGGTGAAAATGGAAAGAAAAGAGACTGACACAGATATGAAGATAGAGAAATACAGTGATCAACTATATGTATATGTTAATTAGAATGGTATTTAGCAGACAGTTTTTGTCATTTTATTTTATTATTGCAATGCATTTATATTGTAATGCAAACATTTTCCCCTTGATGAACAATTTTTTGTTTTTGTTATTTTATTATATTGATATAATTATATTATATTGGTATAATTTATATTTCATGATTTAGCAATATTATACTTTTGCTATTGTATTACTGTTGTACAGTCATGCCAATAACACAATGAAGCTTATTGAATTGAAAGAAATTGAATTGATTTGAGATTGAGAGAGGGAATAGGGAAAGAGAGGGTGAGTGAGAGAGAGAAAGTCAGCAGTCAGCTCCCTCCAGCTCTGAGGCTCTCTGACGGAGTGCCTTGTCTTTGGTCTCTGCTGAGAGGAACAGCTGCCCAATTTAACAGGATTCAGGGAGCTGCCCCCCCCCCCCCCCCCCCTGCTGGAGAGGAGAGGCCTCCATGCTGAGTGTTTCTGCTCCCAGGGAGAGGGGGGGGGGGGGGGTAGAGAAATCGAAGGATAGAAAAAAGATGGAGAAAGGGATGTAGAGCGATAGGAGGGAGAGAGGAGGAAGGAAGAGAGATTGAAGGACAGGGAAAGAGAGGGATGAACAGAGAGGGGGGAGGGAGAGCGACAGATAAAGCAAGGGAGGATATGGATGAGGGAGAGAGAGAGATTGAAGGATGGAAGGAGAGGGACAGATAGATGGATAAAAAGATAGGAAGGGATAGAGAGAGTGAGAGAGATGGAGGAAGGGAAGAGAGAATGACAGATAGAGGGCTATAGGAATGGAGATGGAGGGAGGGAGATTAAGAGCTGGTGGAGGTGGCAGAGATGAGGAGGAATAAACAGGAGTAAGAGGAAGAGGAGGCGGACAGGGATGAATGAGTGTGGCGCAGACGCAGGGGAATGTGAGAAGCCGTATGGGAAGCCATGCAGGACAGAAATACTGGAACACTGGAAATACTGGAACCACATACTGAATTTGCATGTCCACACTACTGAAACACTCACACACATACTCACTGCTCTGCTCTGAAATGCCACATCACTGAAACACTCACCAGACACTTGTGCTATACCTCGGAAATGCGTAGACACACACATACATTCACCACTTTGCTATATCTCTGAAACACTCACACACACATACATTCGCCACTTGTGCTATATTTCTGAAACACTCACACACACATCCAGTTATTACATGCTTCACACAACTCCAGTGAGACAATTTCCAGTTGGAGAGAGAGACGATTTTCAGTGGAAGACAGAGGTGATCATTGGGAGGGAGGGAGAGAGAGAGAGACGATTTTCAGAGGGAGATAAACTCTCTTCTCTTCTCCTTTCTCTTCTTTTCTCTACTCTTCCCATCTTTTCTTATTTCCTCTCCTCCTTTCTCTTCTACTCCTCCCCTCCTTTCTCTTCTCTGAGCCTGCCGTGGCCTGCATCACTGTTCCTGTAAAGATGCAAGCACTCTCTCACATACACACACCACACACATACATACATACATACATACATACATACATACACACTCTCTCTCTCTCATACAGCCACATACTCTCTCTCTCTCTCTTACTCACTCACTCCCTCTCCCACGCACTTACACAGTTATCTCCATGCTCGAGTGCACTCTGTGCTCCACTTCTCTCCCAGCCCAAACACTGTCGGCAGTAGTCTACCCCCTGGAAAAACCCGCCTCATACATTACAGCACTCCAAAATCAATACTCCACATCAGACCCAGCCGGTCCCACTCACTTCTTGTAGACAGACAACAATACTCACATTCAGCCAAAACACCCACATACAGCCAGGACCGGAAAGACGGACTGTCTCGCGTCTGTCATCGCCGCTGAACACCCCCCCCCCCCCCCCCCCCCCCCCCCACACACACACACACAGTACAGCAACTTTGTAAATGAGTTCATGTCCTTGTATGTGAGATCTCCTCTCTTATCCCATGTGTATATATGTGTGTCCCACGGGTGTCTGTCACTTGGTGTGGCGTGTGTGTGGGTACACGTTGGGCCTGACAGAATGGTGCTAATGAATGCGTGGGATTTCCGTGTCTGTGTGTGTGTGTGTGTGTGTGTGTGTGTGTGTGTGTGTGTGTGTGTGTGTGTCTTTTCTTACTTTTACTTTTTGACGTTTTGCCAATGACAAATGGCACAAGGGAACAGTAAGAGGATTAAGGCGAGTTTTGCGGGTCTGAAAACGGTGAGGAGGAATCTAAGTAGTGCTTCCTCCTCCTCCTCCACCTCCGCCACCACCACCACGTACCCATCAGTCATCCGACACGCTCCTCTGAGCCTCGCCGCTCGTACCCATGATCTCTCTAGTATACGCTGTCGGAGAGACGCCCTCACTCTCCGGCACGCATCGGTCCCCGACCTGGCGCCGATCTGGACATGCCAGATAACCAGATATGCTCCTTTGAGTTTCGCCGCTCATAACAGTCATGAGGAGAGATGACTATCACTGTGTATCATGTCTGAGGATATAGAGGAGGTTTCTACTGTAATTCTGTTTAGTAGAGGAGTGTGGTATGTAAAAAAGTTGAAGCTCCGCAGTTAATGTGCATTACAATACAGGCAGGTGGAGACTTTGAGGAGCGTGTGTGTGTGTGTGTGTGTGTGTGTGTCTCATACCTGTCCCATCACAACCTCTGGGCAACCATAATTATTTCATTTCTGCCTTAGTCAGGATGAGCTGGCAGGTGTGTGTGTGAGCCCATCATTGGTCTCCTGTGTGTCTCAATTGTGTCAGTATCACCCCATAGAGAGCATCAGAACTCCACATCAGGTCTGGCCCTGGCTCGGAGCAGATTTGGCACTGATATGGCACCAATCTGGAAGGACACGTTCCAGATCGGGGCCAGATCAGCATCACAGTTTGCACCTGCTATCTGATACCAGTGTGCCTGATTAGCATCCGTCTGCCCAGTCTCACCTTTTTATTCTGCTGATGATTCACCAGGCAAGTTCCTGGTTGATGCTTGTGGATGGCGTCACTGCTAGAGGCCATGACATTCAAACACAACAGTCAAGCGAAGTGCAACTGGAATTCAGAATGGCTCCATTCATTCGCCGTCAGGGGACTAGGGTGATGGGAAGTCGTTCTGCAAGCACACTTCGCAGGAATTGAGCATTGCGGCACTTTGAAATCTATGCTCTCTGACTGACAGCTAAGTATTGTGTGGCTTGTGGTTGCAAGATAAGGTTATTTGAGTGACAGATGGTTTGAATTCTGATTTCAAAAGGTACTCAGGGCCAGTTTACTCAGCATTCTTTTGTAGGCGTTCATCACATGTGATACCTATTCTTTAGGAGGCCTAGATTACAGTTTAGGGACCTGCACTACTGCACCACTCCATGGTCTTAATCAACCAGTTCCTCCTCATTCAGTTGACCAAGGACACCAGTGTTTCCAATACATTGACTTATTTGTGGCGGCCCACCACAATATCAACATTGACCACCACACAATGATTTTCCAGGTTGTACTAAATTGTGCTTAAATCTGGTTAGCATCATAACCACGCTGAGCTAATTTGTTAAAAACTGTTGCATTCAAGTTAATTCTGCAAACCAACCACCACAAATGGAATTCAATTCTGTGGGAAACACTGGACACTGTAACCTTCTCATGAGTTCAAGTTTATTGGAGCAAGTAGAGAGTTTTGTGACTTCATGGCAGTTGATCGCAGAGACGATGGGTGACCCACTTCCTGCGCCGGGCTGTTGGGCCGATATCTGGGAGACGGTGTGTACGTTATGCAGACAGGAAGAGGCAGCGGAGCGCTGCACGTCGTGTAGCGGAACTGCTGAGCGGCTCCGTAGTAGCGATAACGAAGATCACTCTTCTAGTTCTAGATCTGCCTAATGATCCGTCTCCTCTCCTCTCCTCACACTCGCTCGCTTGCTTGGCACTGAAGGCTAATTTAACAGTTTAGCATCAGTAACTCTCTCTCTCTCTGTCCCCTTCAGAACCAGGCCGCAGCCGATCGCCTTCTATAACAGCACCGCAACTCTGTTAGTCTGGACGCAAGTTGATGTTTGTGAGACTAGTTTTTTGACCTCTTTGTTTCCCAAAGTACAGGCAAAGTTCAGTATTCATTGAGTTGGTTCTTAGATTCTGAAGTAGGCCTACCTACACAAGGCTAGACTTCAGTCATTTTCATTCACATTGACGTCACATTGCTGCTTCGCGACAGCGCGAAATATGGTAGCCTACATATTTGAAGATGTAGAGGTTCTACCCTACTTCTATGTGGTATGATTACTGTTTGAGATCTAGTCTAGTTTAGGAGGTCTAGTTTAGGAGGTAGACTCACTATTGATATAGCATTATTAGCCTACATAAGGAGTAATGAGGATGAGAGGTTGCTGTCATTGTGTAGTACATCTGAAGATGTAGAGGGCCTTTCGTAATTCTGTATATTAGAGAAGATGGATTCTATGCTAATGCTGTGTTGTACGGAAAGAAGAAGCTCCACAGTTAATATGCATTGAAGTGGAGATTTTGACAATGAAGCTGTGTATTATAGATGAGGAGCAAGAGCCTCTGCAGTCATGCTGTGTGTGTGTGAGTGTTTGTGTGTGTGTGTGTGTGTGAGTTATATGTGAGCTTGCAGCGAGCCTCTCCACAGTGGTGTAATGGGAAATAATGTGGTGGACTGCACGCTGGGAGATGAGGTGTTTGATCAGAGCTCTGTCAGACGAGGGTTCACTGAGTTCATGCAAATGCACCATCCTCTCCGAGCAGCAGGGCAGGGCAGACACTGGGAGCTCCCTCTGCCATATATTAGCACGACTTCACATTCACTCTTCTATTGACACCATTTTGTGTCATTTTGCACCATTGTTCGCACTTGCGGAATAATCATGCTTAATTTCACATAGATGTTTTTTAAATTGATTGAATGATTATAAGGTATGACGTTTCATACATATTATTGATATATTTCATACTGTATTGATTTATACAGTATGAAATACACATTACATTTAATATGCAATATTATATGATGAATAGGCTTAGACAATATTACGGGTAATATACATCTGATATATATATATATATATGAAATTCTTCAGATTTTAAATTTTCTTTGTTCATGACTGTTAAAAGTGTGATAGGTGAGATGAAGATCTGTGTCCTGTTGGCATGAGTGTGTGTGTGTTTGTGTTTGCTCTGGCTTGCTGTTTGTTTTAGACGCCATTATGACCTTGTTTGTTTTTATTGATTGTGTCTTGGCAGCAGTCACCTGACACCATCCCTGGACCGAGCGCTGGACTCCCCCGACAAAAGGTAGGGAAATCCATAACCACACACACACACACACACACACACACACACACTTTCTGGTCTTGGGTAGAGACACCTGTGCCCTGAATACACAAAGCAATGACTGCATTTTTGGCACATCCCCACAAACATGTGCAGCTATGACATCATGCAGTGCACACACAAAGACACACACTCCCACACACACACACACCAATATTCATCACTGCAACCAGATTACAATTCTCTTTCGCTGTGTGTTTGTGTGTGTGTGTATCTGTATCTGTATCTGTGTGATTCAGAGAAAAGTATATAGAAAGAGTGAGAGTGCGTTTTCGCGTGTGTGTGTGTGTGCTGCTGCATGCACACGTGTGTATGCATGCTTAATCAGAGGTCCCTGAGGAAGGCCCTGAAGCACAAAGGGGCTTGTGATGTTAATCGGTACTCTTCATGTTGATGAGGCCTCCTCTCGTCTCCTTTCCTCTCCTCTCTTCTCTTCTCCTACCCTTCCCTCCTCAGCCCTCTCTTCTTCCTCCTCCTCCTCCTCTTTTTCCTTGTGCGATCCGAGCTCCTCTGGTTATCATAATGGGGAGCACGCGTCTCCAAAGCCCCCCCGTAATCCCTCTAACATGCCGGAGCCGTTAAGGAGCAGTGCCCAAGCCGGCTAAACGCCCGGCTCGTGTTACACGTTTTTGCTAACCGCTGTGCCTCAGGGATGGCGTAGATTACAACAGCCAAGAGGAGGAAAAATTGCTTTGTGAAACAATTAAGCTTAATTGTTTTCTTTTTTTTTTTTGGAGCAAGCTGTAATGTCTCCCCAGGTGATTTACAAGACTGATGTGATTTTCTGTGATTTGGCTCAGGAGAGACGGCACTTGTTGTGAGTCTCTTCCTGACTCTTCTGTAGTTGTCTGTGTAAAGCTATAAGCAGTGCTGTATAATGCATAGACCTCATGTATTTGAAACGGTTCAAGGTTCTAGTACATCAAGCTGCACAGAAGGTCCATTTTTTTGACACAAGAGCAAAAATGGCATTTTAATACGATTTGGTTGTAGCAGGCAGCTTTTGCCCTGTTTCTGTCAAAACATGTGCCATGCCTCTTAAATGTCTTCAATTAAACCTGATTGTTTCTCAGCAAATGTATTGAACTATTTATAGTTATTATATTACATAATTTAAGAAGCCTAGTTATGTTGCTGCAAATTAGTAGCCAGTGCTGAACATATTGTCAGTGGCTGGATGTAGATGTCTCTCTCTCTCTCTCTCTCTCTCTCTCTCTCTCTCTCTCTCACTTTATCTATCTTGCTTTCTTTCTTTCTCTCTGTCTGTCTCTTTTTTCTTTATCCATCTCTCTTTCTCTCTTTCTTCATTTCTCTTTCTTTCTTTCTTTCTCTCTCTCTCTCTCTCTCTCTCTCTCTCTCTCTTGCATGTTAGACTCCAGAAAAATATGTCTCCACGTGTTTGACAACTCCTCCAGCAGCGCTAATGTAATGTTGGAGAGCTGAGTCACATAGGCAGATTTATTAGTCGACTACTGGCGGGACAACGAAAGAATGAGGGGAAAAAAGAAAAGAAAGAGTGCGGAGGAAGACAGGAAGTCAGAACAAGAGCGATAAACGGGAAGAAGGGGGAAATTCCAGACGTTCTTTCCTGAAGTTGCTGTTTGATAGGACAACCTGTGGGATGACATTATTTGTTATGCAAAATAAGCTATTTTTAATTATTATAATTTGTCGGGGAGATTGCTATGAAATCATCCTGTGTTTTATGTAAACAGGTGTGTGTATGTGCACTGTGGTGGTGCATGTCATGTTTCATAACGTGTGTGTAACAGAACCACAGATGTACAGTAACAAACATGAAACTGCTTCTGTGTGCTTCAGGCTTGAGATTATGTATCCTCCTACCCCACAGCCAAAAAGAGAACTCATTCAAATTGTATGCAAACAGACACACACACACACACACACACGCACACACAGACAAGGTCACAGCCAGCCTAAAACAAACACATGGCAGACAAAGAAGAACAGACTCTCACAGACACACTCACTCGCAGATAAACACAAATACACACACACACACACACACACACAGGGTTCATGACTAACATCTGTTGGTGTGATTTAACACACACACACAGGTATGTGACAAACATCTGTGTGTGTTGTGTCAGACGTGTTCCCAGAGTTTCCCGTGTGCGGGCCGAGCGCTGAGGAATGCCTTCCTGTCCCATGGACCCTACCCGGCCAAAGACAAGATCCACCTGGCGCGCATCATCAGGTCAGGCCTTCTACGTGTGTGTGTGTGTGTGATAGATATTTTGTTTAGACTTTTATCTTTGTCTGTTTGTGTGTCACATTTATTTTGGAATCATCAGGCTAGGCCTTCTGTGTGTGTGTGTGTGTGTGTGTGTGTGATGTTTTACATTACATTACATTACATTTAGCAGACACTTCTTGACCAAAGTGACTTACATAAATCAGCTATATTACAAGGGATTACATTGTCTCCGGAGCAACTTGGGGTTAAGTGCCTTGCTCAAGCTGGGAATTGAACCAACAACTTTCATGGCTACTGCACGCTAGCCCAGCTCCTAAACCACTACACTACCACCTTCATTGTCTGTTTGTGTCACATATTTCTTTAGAATAATCACACTATGCCTCTCTCTCTCTCTCTCTCTCTCTCTCTCTCTCTCTCTCTCTCTCTCTCTCTCTCTCTCTCTCTCTCTCTCTCTCTCTCTCTCTCTCTCTCTCTCTCTCTCTCTCTCTCTCTCTCTTTTCTTTCTTTCTCACTCTTTCTGTATGTATAGAAACTAATTATTGTGATTTTATCTCAGTGCTCTTCAGTACTTCAGAGAGAAAGGGAGAGAAACAAATATTGTGTTTTTCTGTCAGGGGGTCTGTTATTTATAGATTTATTTCTGTGTTTTTATATGTGTGTGTGTGTGTGTGTGTGTGTGTGTGCGTGTGTGTTTATAGATTTATCGTGTGTCTGTTCATTTATTTATTTTTAGCGCTGGCTTTTATCTGCGCCTGATGAAAGACCGCCATGTACCTTACCAGACAGTCAAGTGAATGGACTATTGATTCCTGAGTGCCTTTGTTGTGTGACTCTGTGTCTGTGACCCTGTGTGTGTGTGTGTGTGTGTGTGTGTGTGTGTGTGTGTGTGCCACAATAAGATCCTGTTCAGCTCAGGTAGAATTAGTGTTGGACCATGTTTGGAGTGGAGTGTGTGTGTGTGTGTGTGTGTGTGTGTGTGTGTGTGTGTGTGTGTGTGTATCTGTCTTACTGACTGTAGTGTGGGGGTGTGGGGCTATCAGGGTAGGTGAATGCTTGTTTGTGTCTGTGTTAGCTTGTTTATGTGGTTATGTGTGTTTGTGTGCCTTTGAGGTTTTATATGTGCATATGTAGGGTTTTTGTGTGTGTGTGTGCCACAATAAGATCCTGTTCAGCTCCGGTAGAATTAGTGTTGGACCATGTTTAGATTGGAGTGGTGTGTGTGTGTGTGTGTGTGTGTGTGTGTGTGTGTGTGTGTGTGTCTTACTGATTGTAGTGTGGGGGTGTGGGGCTATCAGGGTAGGTGAATGCTTGTTTGTGTATGTGTGAGCGTGTTTTTGTGGTTATGTGTGTTTGTGCCTTTGAGGTTTTATATGTGCATATGTAGGGTTTTTGTGTGTGTGTGTGTGTGTGTGTGTGTGTGTGTGTGTGTATGCTGGGGGGTGTTAGCTGAGTAATCACCCCTTCGGTATCTGCTGTGATCTATGGCTCTCGGCCAGTCTGCAACTCCCACTGGAATGACACCACCCACAGCCAATCAGAAGGGATCTGTATCCTGAGGGGAAGTACTTGGGGAGACATGGAAATAGTAGAATGGAGGGTGAAGAATGAAAAAAAATATATGTAAAAAGTAGTACAATGAAAAAAATATGCTGAAAGTGTGAAATGGAGAAAGAGAGAGTCAATGAATGAATGAAGGAGAAGGAGACTGAGCAAGGTGTGTGCGTGTGCGCGTGTGTGTATAGGGGCTGAGTGTATGGTATGTACTGTTATAAGACCCCTGTTTGTGCTCCTAACCCCAGGTGTGGTTAGGAGCACAAACACTGACACAGAGCCAACCTCACACGTGGAGTCACACTGCAGTATTAACAGTCTTCTTGTTGCTGTTTATCTCTCTTTACCTGTGTGTGTGTGTGTGTGTGTGTGAGTGTGTGTGTGTGTGTGTTTCTAGGAAAGGACTTCATGCTGGAGTTATTCTGTGTCAGTGTGTTTGTCGGTGATGTGTTTGTCCAGCTATAAGTAACTTTCTATAAGTGTGTGTACAGTCGGTTTTAAGTAAGTCCTGCATATTAGGTGATCTTGCTGAGGGTGTGTGTGTGTGTGCGGATGTGAAATGTGTGTTTTCCTCTTCCGGATCCGATGGCTTAATCGTGCAGTTATTGTTTGAGCAGGGTGTTTGTCCAGACGTGTCTGTGTAATACCACGGTATACCACGTGTGAGTTTCTTCGTGGTGTTTCAAGGAGGCCTGTCCAGTCATTCACAAGCTGTGTGTGTGTGTGTGTGTGTGTGTGTGTGTGTGTGTGTGTGTGTGTGTGTGTGTGTGTGTGTGTGTGTGTGTGTGTGTGTGTGTGTGTGTGTGTGTGTGTGTGTGTGTTTTAAGATGAGCTGCAAGGTTGTCACTGTGTGTTTGTACTCTCACACATGTGTGTATAATGTGTTTGAAAAATGTGTGTGTTTGTAATATGTTTGTCTCTTCAGGATGAGTTATGTGCAGTGTAAGTGAGGTGTAGACCAATGCTGTTTCAGGTGTTTGAGTAGTGTGTCTGTGTGTCTATTTGTGTGTGTGTGTATGTGTGTAATGTCTTAATGTATGTGTGTTACTCTTCAGGAGCAGCTACAATATGTGGGTATTGGGGAGCAGTGTGTGTGTGTGGTGTCTTAATGTTAGTGTGTCTATGTGTGTGTTTGTGTATGTGTAATGTCTTGATTTATGTGTGTTTCTTATCAGGAGGAGCTACGATCTCTTTTTTTCTAATTTCCCTTCCTACCCAAAACATCTGGGGGGCCGTATGAAACCTGCTGGGGGGCCTGATCTGGAGGAGCTGTGTGTGTGTGTGTGTGTTAGTGTGTGCGCGCATGTGCGTGTGTGTAATGTCTTGATGTGTATGTGTGTTTCGTACTGTATCAGGAAAAACTACAATATGTGGGTAGAGTAGAGTAGTTGAAGAGTAGTGTATGTGTGATGTCCTAACGTGTGTGTGTGTGTATTTCTCTTCAGGAGGAGCTATGTGGGAGCAGTGTTTGTGATGACTTAACTACCCTAAACGTGTGTGTGTGTGTGTGTGTGTGTGTGTGTGTGTGTGTGTGTGTGTGTGTGTGTGTGTGTGTGTTATTCCTCAGGAGGAGCTATGTGGGTGTGGAGTAGTGTGTACGATGTCCTAATGTGTGTGTGTATTTTTCTTAAATAGGCATTATGTGGTTGTGGAGTAGTGTGTGTGTGATGTCCTAATGTGTGTGTTTTTGTGTTTCTCTTCATGAGGAGCTATGTGGGTGTGGAGTAGCGTGTGTGTGATGTCCTAATGTGTGTGTGTGTGTGATTTCCTAACGTGTGTGTGTGTGTATTTCTCTTAAGGAGGAGCTATGTGGGTGTGGAGTAGCGTCTGTGTGATGTCCTAATGTGTGTGTGTGATGTCCTAATGTGTGTGTGATGTCCTAATATGTGTGTGTGTGTGATGTCCTAACGTGTGTGTTTGTGTATTTCTCTCCAGGAGGAGCTATGTGGGTGTGGAGCTGGTGCAGTGGCTGCTGGAGCAGTGTGTGTTTGTGCAGTGCAGGATGATGGGAGCCAGGATCTGGCAGGTGCTGCTGGAGCTGGGCATCCTGCACTCAGGTACACCCCCCCCCTCCTCTCTCTGTCTCTTTTACTCTCTCTCTCCCTCTCTCTGCCTCTCCCCTATCCTGCTCTTCCTTTCTGTCTCTCTCCCTCTCTCTATCTCTCTGCCTCTGCCCTTCTCCTGCTGTCCCTTTTTCTCCTTCTCTCTCTCTCTCTCTCCCTCACCCATACCTCTATACATCACCTCTTTATTAGCCATTACATTGTGCTGCTGGTGCAGCTCTGCTGGGAAGGTACAGAAGGTTCATTCTCTTCAAATCTGCTGCAGGTGCAAAACTCTGACTGTAATGACCTAGTCGTCCGCATAACCGGAAGTGACATCACACGATGGCGTTGCAAGGCAAAGCTGTGAAAGCAAACAGCTGGCGAAAATCAGTGTTTTGCATGTCCTTGTTACAATTCCAAAACATTCCAAAACATTGTTGTGCAAGTGGTACTAATAATAATGTGCAACCAGGTGTTGATAGCTTTTTGTTATGGAATAGTCAAGCCATGGCTATGATCAGACGGAGAGCTCAGTTTACATTTTTTTAATTTTTAAAATTAAAGAATTAGTAAATTCTTTTTTTTAATTAAAGAATAAGTAAAGAATTTAAGTAAAGAATTTAATTGGAATGAAATCTGATTGTTTGTTTGCATGTAACTGCACTGAATCTATGAATGTGTGACTGGTCCGAAGCCATTCCATAGATTTTCTCTGTTCGTGTTTTAAGGAAATGGTTTACATTGCATCACCCCACACAGTCAGTCAGTGAGTAGGTCAAACTCAGGGAACTGACTCCCTCTCAACCATCTTTAACCAAAGTAGATGGCTTGTGTTCTTTGACTGGATCAGTGGCTCCGATGACCCCTTCAGTATTGATGTCAAGTTGAGTTGAGAAATGAGAAATGACACTGATGATTCTCCACGGAGAGGACGTGATTGAATCGGAGGTGAAATTGGGTTAAGAGGAGAATCAAAAAGATTGGCCATGTGATTGCCTCACCTGGTAAACAACCAAGCCAGACAAACTCAATCACCCAACGACTGATATGGTCATACAAGATTCAGACCAACTCAGTCGCCACCGGTGTGATACTGCAGTGCTATCTCTGATCAATGGAACCATGTAGCAGCAACACGATTCCCTGTCCAATATGGATCAATGAAACAACAGAGATCAATGCTCTTGCATCAGTTTGATAACCTCTTCATCAGCTCTGCGACCCCTGTGCCTATTCCCCTTTTCACCTTTCACCTTTCACCTTTCACACTTGTAGCAATCTCGAATGTTTCTGTTCAGTAGTAGTTTCCATGTTCACATTCCAATATCAGTCCAATACAATACTTTTCTCAATATGGCCTGTTTTGAATGACCTGTGTGTGTTTGTGTGTGTGTGTGTGTGTGTGTGTGTGTGTGTGTGTGTGTGTGTGTTTGTGTGTGTTTGTGTGTGTGTGTGTGTGTGTGTGTGTGTTGACCCGCAGTGGACCAGCGTGTGGTGTTTGAGGACTCGAACACCTACTACCAGTTCTCCTTTGAGGAGTGTGAGGCGCAGGGCTGCGAGTTCCGTAATGAGGAAGAGTGGCAGAATGGCGTCAGACTCCTCACACAGCTTGTGCCCTACGTGCAGTTCCGCGTCGTCAGCCCGTGAGTACACACACACACACACACACACACACACACACACACACAGCCTCTTTGTAATATACGTATGCTTTGTCTTCAGTCATTTGTGGCTATGTCTCATGTTTGTCTGTTGATACTGTCATGTGTGGCTAAGTTTCATGTTTGTCTGTTGATGCTTTATGTCCTACATGTATGTCTACATGTCGGTCTATTGATGCTGCATGTCTTAAATGTATGTATTGTTTCTGTCCTTAAATGAGCTGCCCAGGGATGCAAAAAGAAATTCAGCACAAACTGACAAATAAAGTTGTATCGTATCGTATCGTATCGGCATAAAGATTTTGCGTAGACCTCATCAACCTCACCTATGTGACACCTGCAAGTGTACACTGAATTGCTACTCATGCACACAGTAAATAAAAGCGAGCTGGGAATGGACACGTGTCGTGCTGCACCCATACTGATTTGCTTGCTGCTCTGTTGTTAATATGATATTGCTCGAGATACTTTTGAAAATGAATAACTACACCATGGTTTAGCAGTCATAAGAAAACATAGGAGTAACATAACATAAGAGTGAGCACGACTGATATGTGTGTCGCTCAAGCCTTCAGCTCTGCACCAGTTTTCTGGGTTTCACTTCTGTCACTACTAAGACACACTGGCCTCAAATTTCACACACTTCACACACTTCAGTCACACACTGCTGTCCTGGAAGGGGAGGCGGAGGGGGAGGATGGGAGGGGTGGCGAGAGCCAAGCAGCGGCCCGGTGTTAGCGGTGTAGCGCGGCGGATCTGGGTCAGCGGGTGTAGCGAGTGACTGCATGGAAAGGCACACGCGCGGTCAGAGAGGCACGTTTGCGCTGGCATGTCGCGATGGAGTCCCGCTTTGGCTGACCTCACTGGCCGTCCTGCTGAATGTGCTGTGCTGGTGCAGGAACTCCTGCTGAGCTACACTAATGATGGGGAGAGAGAGGGGGGTAGATGGAGGGGGAGAGAGAGAGAGAGGAAGGAAACAAGAGGGATAGATGGAGAGGGGAAAAGAGAGTATAGAATAATGGGAAAGAGAGAGGAAAAGAAGGATAGATTTAGAGACAACGGGAGATTGAGAGAGAGAGAAAGGATGATTTATTGAGAGTGGAAGAGAGGGATATATTGAGAGAGGAAGAGATATATGACGAGGGAGGAACAAAAGTGAGTGACGGAGAGAAAAGGAAGACTGAGAGATTGAGTGGGAGAGAGTGTGAGGGAAAGAGAGAGTGAGTCAGATAGAGAGACAGCGGGCATGTCACATTTCCGTTGAGCTGTGAGAACGAGTGACAGAAAAAAGAAAGGAAGAAAGAAAGAAAGGCTGGAAAGGAAAAAGATCAAATGAGAGGCATGTACGGTGTACATAGAGAGAATGTCAAAGCAAGTAACAGTGAAGGACAGGTGGGGAAAGAAAAATAACACTGAGATAAAAATCCATAAACAGATCTAATATGAACTGAAAATCAGTGAGTCTTATACATTAATAACATTAAGTATGATAAATTAGTACATTACATAAATAAATAAATACAGATGAATAAAAGATGAGCAGAAGGTATGCTGCAGAAGGTGTTTTGCACATCTTTAATCCCTGTAGGATCTCTGACAGGAAGGAACTGGATCTTCTTATCAAAACAAAGCCATCTGTCCAGAGCATTGCGTTTGGTCACGTGACCGATCACATGAACACTTTGACCTGTAGTCCACCTTTTTTCCTGCTTCTGTCCTGCTAGTGACTCCTTGGCCTGGACACACACTCTACCATCACAGCAGGACACGTGTAGTGCACACACACAGACACACAGACACACACACATGCAGGCACAGACATGAAGGCACATGCAAACTACAAAGACGTGAATAATCTTCATTTCTTTTTCATTTTTTGGTGTAATCCTATTTCTTTCTCAAAACCTCTTCCCAGAGACAAGCCAAGACTTACAGAGATGGCTTTAAACAGATTGTGAGCCCATTCAGCTCCCTCTCCAAGTGTGTGTGTGTGTGTGTGTGTGTGTGTGTGTCTGTGTGTAGACG